>NW_026712260.1:731022-911022 GCF_030504385.1 Musca domestica | reverse complement strand
ATAAATAATATAGAATACATGAAGATTTATTATGCAAAAATATTCAAATGGCAGTTACTAAGAAAGTGTACGCATGTATGTATGTATGTGTGAATGAATGTACGTACATGTGTGCATAAAAGTTTTCATAGAAAATAATTTTCTGAGAATATGCCTCCTTTATGCAAACAACAGTTAGGTATTGCAGATACTGCAATTCGAATATTCATTTGTTCACTTAACACACATACACGCACACTTTCACACACCTACAAAAAGGATAGTTAAATGCTTTAATAAAGTGTGATGTTATTCATAAAAATGCCTTTGATATGTTATGCACACTTATAATGCAATTGTGTTGAATAAATTTAATTATATTCAAATATTATATAACGATACAAAATTGCCTAGTGCAAGAAATTTAGTAATAGTATGTATATAATATATAAATATAGTTTTAATATTTTAAGCTTTCAGTATGTTTGCATTATGGAGAATATATTGGTTAAGGTCATATGTATTGTTGAAAATTCAGTACAATGTATTTTCTTGTTCGATATTATGCTTTGTATAAGAAAATAAAATGAAAATTGGGATGGAATTCTAATTTTGAAAAATACATTTATTTAAAGAAAAACAAGAATAATTAAACTATGCAAATTCTTCCAACTCAGAACGCAAAATAAAAAAAATGTCTGTGACAGCTTTAAATCTTTCAAACATTTTATATAAAACTGAAAGTGCAAAGACAATCTTGTAGAGAAGTCAAAGTTTATTTTTACACCCTCCTTATATTAACTTTGTCATTCCGTTTGTAACATCCTTAAAAATTCGTCGTAGACCCCATAAAGTATATATATATTCATAATCAGCATAAAATTCTAAGTCGATTTAACGTTGCCCGTCCATCTGTCTGCCTGTCCGTCTGTCTGTTGAAATCACGATACAGCCCACATTATTTGACGTAGATGCCAAAATTTAGCAGAGCAATTTGTATTGTGTCTAGGATGGTTGGTATTGAAAATGAGATATATCGGACCACGTTTTGGTATAGTCCTCATTTAACGGATATTCGGTATTTTAATTATTTTTGCCACATTTTTCACGGATTTGTCTGAAATTTGGTATTTGTAGGTCATAATGGGTCCTAGCTCCGGTGGCGAAACATTGCATGAATAGGTCCACGACTTGGTATAGCCTCATTATAATGGTACCTCCCGATATTCGGTATTTTAATGGTTTTTGTCACATTTTTTCAAGGATTTGTCTAATAATTGGTATTTGTTGGTCATAATAGGTTCTGGCTGCGGTGGCGAAATATGGTATGTATAAGTCCACGTTTTGGTATAGCTCCTATATAACGGCACCTCCAGATATTCGGTATTTTAATTATTTTTGCCACATTTCTTCGCGGATTTGTCCAAAAATTTGTATCTGTGTGTCCTAATGGGTTCTAGCTCCGTTGGCGAAACATTGTAAGTATAGGTTCACGTTTTTGAACTCAATATAGCGGTGCCTCCCGATATGCGATATTTTGTTGATTTTTGCCACATTTTCCAATGAATGTGTCTAAAAATTTGTATTTGTGGGTCATAATCAGTTGTAAAGTTTCCTGTACCCTAAGGTGGAGGGTATTAAAAGTTCAGCCCGGCCGAACTTAATGTTTATACCCTACACCACAAGGTGATCAGGGTATTATGTCTTTGTGCATTTATTTGTAACAGGCAAAAGGAAACGAGATAGACCCATAGTTCCTATTGATGATCTGCATAGAATCACATTCTGAGTCGATTTATGCATGTCCATGTATTTTTGTAAACAAAGTACAGTTCGCATTTATTGCCCTATCCAGATGAAATTTTGCACAAATCATTTGTTTGGCCCAAGGACGAACCCTATTGATATTGGAGCTAATCGGTCAAAATTAAGATATAGCTCCCATATATATCTTCGTCCGATTTCCCTTTTATTGTGCACCAAACGTGTAATATCAGTCCGAATAGTTTGGAATTTTGCACATATGATCTGATTGGACCTGAAAATAAGTATGCCAAATTTGATCGAAATCGGTTCAGATATGGCTATAGCTCCCATATATATTGTTCATCCGATTTGTTATTTTTGTCCTCCGCAGCCGCAATATGCACTCTGTAACAACAATATTTGGGAAAATATATCAAATACAGCTCAGAAATACATTTACTAAATTTTATCGAGATCGGTTCAGATTTGGATATAGCTCCCATACATAACTTCGTCCGATTTTCCTTTGATTGTGCACCAAACGTCTAACATTTGCCCAAATGGGATGAAATTTCGCACTTACGACCGATTTGAGTCTAGAAGCTAGTATGTCAAATTTGTTGAAGATCGGTTCAGATATAGCTATATCTCCCATATATATTATTTATCCGATTTTTTGTATATGTTACCCACAGCCGTAATATGCACTCCGTAACAATGATATTTGGGGAAATATATCAAATACAGCTCAGAAATATTTTTTCCAAATATTATAGAGATCGGTTCAGATCTGGGCAATACAAGTCAGAATTTAAAAGATACAAATGCTTCGGCATATTTAGTCCTTTGAACTTTAAATTATAATTATAATCATAGCGTGTATTCTGCCATAAAAACTTTTAATTGTTATGTGGAGCTCTACTAAATTAGCAAAGTGGTGTAGGGTATTATAAAGTCGGTCCCGCCCGTCTTTTAGACGTTCTTTACTGGTTTTTTACTTGTTTTAATTCGAACCCTTTGTGTACTAACTGCTGTACTTGGTACCATTTGGTGTTATGTGATTGGATAGAGCTAAAATGTAGACATTTGGTAAAAGAATGAAACTGGGAAAGTAGGGTTGATATAAGGAGGTGCTTACTGAAATGTCTACTAAGAGGTACTAAAGTTGTTACAATTTGGATTTGGGTAAACGGACGGAGCTGGAAACTTGAAATGTTGGTATTGGGGTCAGTCTTAGTGTGTAGTGCTAAGATCTGAAGGTGTTTTGAAAATCTTTAATAAAAATTTTCGATAAGTACTAAATGGTACTAAATTTGGTATATGATAGAGCTAGCAATCTTGAATTTGGTATCAGAGTCAGTTTTTGTGAGGTGGGTTAATGTATGGAGAAATGCAAATTACTAAATTGTATTAAATTTTGTATGTAGGGAAGGAAGAGTTAGAAAATCTAAAATTTTGGAATGATGGTATTTGATGTTGTAAAGAATTCATGAACCAATAATTTTATGGAGATTCGAATAATAAGTATAACAAAAGTACTAAATTCACTCAATTTGGATAAAGATAAGGCTAACAAGTAAAAAAGCAGTAAGGTCGGCCGGGCCGAACTTTGAATACCCTCCACCATTTGGAAGGAATTAGAAATTTTTCAAAAAAATAAAATCCATTAAAATTTCTTTTAAAATCTTTAAAATATCTACTATAGGAAGGTGCCGATGTATGGGGTGATATACAATATTATGGACCTATAAAGACAAATCTATGAAACTGGGAAAGTAGGGTTGATATAAGGAGGTGCTTACTGAAATGTCTACTAAGAGGTACTAAAGTTGTTACAATTTGGATTTGGGTAAACGGACGGAGCTGGAAACTTGAAATGTTGGTATTGGGGTCAGTCTTAGTGTGTAGTGCTAAGATCTGAAGGTGTTTTTGAAAATCTTTAATAAAAATTTTCGATAAGTACTAAATGGTACTAAATTTGGTATATGATAGAGCTAGCAATCTTGAATTTGGTATCAGAGTCAGTTTTTGTGAGGTGGGTTAATGTATGGAGAAATGCAAATTACTAAATTGTATTAAATTTTGTATGTAGGGAAGGAAGAGTTAGAAAATCTAAAATTTTGGAATGATGGTATTTGATGTTGTAAAGAATTCATGAACCAATAATTTTATGGAGATTCGAATAATAAGTATAACAAAAGTACTAAATTCACTCAATTTGGATAAAGATAAGGCTAACAAGTAAAAAAGCAGTAAGGTCGGCCGGGCCGAACTTTGAATACCCTCCACCATTTGGAAGGAATTAGAAATTTTTCAAAAAAATAAAATCCATTAAAATTTCTTTTAAAATCTTTAAAATATCTACTATAGGAAGGTGCCGATGTATGGGGTGATATACAATATTATGGACCTATAAAGACAAATCTATGTCTGGGTGTAAAGTACTCACAAGGAACTCCTTGTGTGTGGATTTTCAGATAATTCCACTGGAAAAAGTGGCTAAAACCATCTAAATACCAAATATAGGGGAGTACTGTTATATGGGGGATATACGATATTGTGGACCTATATAGACAATTCCGTTTCAGGGGGTAAAGTGCTCACAAAGAACTCCGTGTGGGGATTTTTAGACAATATGGTTGGAAAATTTGGCTAAAATCATCAAAATACCGAATATCGGGGGGTACCGTTATATGGGAGCTATACGTTATCGTTAACCTATATAGAGAATTCTCTGTCGGGGGGTAAAGTGCTCACAAAGAACCCCTTGTGACAATTCCGTTGAAAAATGTGGGTAAAATCATCAAAATACCGAATATCGGGGGGTACCGTTATAAGGGGGATGTACGATATCGTGGACCTGTATAGTCAATTCTCTCTCAGGGGGTAAAGTACTCGCAAGGAACTACTTGTGTGGATTTTAAGAAAATTCAATTGAAAAATGTGGCTAACATCATCAAAATACCGAATATCGGGGGGTACAGTTATAAGGGGGATATACGATATCGGATCGATATGGACCTATATAAACAATTCTTTTTGAGGGGGTAAAATGCTTACAAGGGACTCCTTTTGTGGAATTTCAGACAATTCCATTGAAGAATGTGGCTAACATCATCAAAATACCGAATATCGGAGGTACTTCAAACTTGACCTGCCTGCAGACAAAATAGAGATCTGTGCAAAATTTTAGCTTTCTATCTTAATTCGTTTAGACGGTAGCGTGATTACAACAGACTAACAGACGGACAGATGGACGGACAGGGCTAAATCGTCTTAGAATTTTACGCTGACCAAGAATATATATAATTTGTTGGGTCTAAAATGATTATTTCTATGAGTTACAAACGAAATGACGAACTTAATATACCCTCCATACTATGTATGGTGGAGTGTATAAAAATGTTGTATGAAGACCCAGTTTGCTTTATATAAGAAGGTGGATTCTGAAATGTATACTAAGCGTAATAACCATACAAAAAGGTATTAAATTTGTTGCAATTTGTATTTAGGTGAACGGATGGAGCTGGAAAATTGAAATGTTGGTATTAGGATCAGTGTTAGAGTGTAGGGTTACGATTTGAATGTGGTTTTGGAAATACGTTCTGAAAACCCCCAAAAAGTTCTAAATGGCACTAAATTTGGTATATAATAGAGCTGGAAATCTGAAATTTGGTATCAGGGACAGTATTTATCAGGTAGGGTTGATATATAAAGGAATGGAAATTACTAAATGGTATTAAATTTCGTTGTAGAAAGAGGCAGAAATCTGAAATTTAGAATCAGGCCTTTGGTGTTGTGTAGGATTGCTGAACCAAAAGTTTTATGGAAATTTGAACAATAAGCGTAGCAAAAGTACTAAATTTGGATAAATGTAAGGTAAGAAATTTGGTATGAAAATAAGGTCTAGGAAGTAGGGTGGATATAAGAAGGTGGTTTTGGAAAAGAATATTTTGTATAAGAAATATACTAAATTGTACAAAATTTTATACAATTTGGTTTTGAATGAATGGAATATAGTGCAAAATAAAAATTTTGTATGGGAAGAGTTATTTCTGGAAATGTGTACAACAAGTGTACGAGTTAGCATGGGATAGATGTGGTATTATGAATAGTGGTATAGGTGTTGAATTTGGAAATTCCTACAGTAACGTGTACGGAAAGTATTTAATAAATGGTACTAAATTTAATATAGAGCCTAGAGACTGGTTATATAAAATGAATGATGCTAAATTTGATATATGTGTAGGAACAGAGCTAAACTTATGAATTCTGGTATGATGGTGACTGTGAGTTAGAGAAGGGTAGGTTTTTGGACATGTCTGCTATATATGGTACGAAAAATTCTATAGCAATAAAGTGTGCGAAAAGAACTGGAAATATAAATGTTTTCCTTGGAATCACTGTGACTGCAGCTTCGATATAAGTAGGTCGACTTGCAAATGCACACTATAATGTGTACGAAAAGTTGAAAATAGTACTAAATTTGATACATAGAGCAGGAAAAGAGCTAGAATTTGGTATTTAGATAACTGGTAAATATATGAAATATGCATGTTTTTTACAAAGAAGGAAATATATAAATCTGCTTATACTAATGTACCCAATTTTAGAGGTATATGTGAGGTAACTATTTTCGATGTATATTGCAATTAGTCGTTCAATGTGGTATTATATAAAATAATATCTATATGAAAAACAAATAACACTAGAAATATTCGAGGTGTTTATTTCTATTCAGAAATGTCTACCACATCGGAGACCGAAATCTTTAACTTACAGAAAAAATATACTAAAAAGATACAGGCTTTTTATACACTACACCACATAGAGTTAAGGGTATTATGTCTTTGTGCATTTGTTTGTAACAGGGAGAAAGAAGGGAGATAGACCTATAGTTACTTTTGAGGATATTCATAGAATCACTTTTGGAGTCGATTTATTCATGTCCAAATGTCCTGTATTTTGGTATATCCCACCAAATTCAGTCTAGAAGCAAGTAAGTCAAATTTGGAGAAAATCTGTTCAGATATAGTTATAGCTCCCATACAGGGTGAGATGAAAATAATGCATCCAACTGCTGTCATTTCTGACTCACTCTTCCGACAGCTGTTAAAATGATTCCAGTAATAGAGTTGCTTCGCTTGACCAAAAGCGGTGAACTGCCGAATTTGGTTTTCCCCGATGAGAAAACAAGCGTTGTCCAGCAATTTGTAAACGAACAAAATTATAGTGTTTATTTGCTGAAAATGTGCACCTTCGGTTGGCCACCAGAACTGAAGCGCCGGCCATGGTGATGGTGTGGGTCGGTCGTCCTCCGCTCGTATTAATCGACCGTGGAATCAGAAAAAATGCCGAATATTATAGCGAAAATATATTGGAGGGTGTATTAAAGCCTTGGGCACGCAAACATTTTGCAGTAGACCTTGGACATTCCAACAGGACTCAGCACCAAAATGAGGTTCCTCGCTTCATTTCCTGCGCACAATGGCCACCAAAATCTCCGGATACCAATCCGTTGGACCATTGTGTCTGGAGTACTTTTGAAAGCAAGGTTGGCACTAAAAAACACCAAAGTGTCGATCATCTCAATCAAGCGCTTCGCCGGTAATAGGCCAAAATACCGCAGAGCAACATTCGGGCAGCGTGTGACGGTTTCATTGGCCGTTAATTCGTGCCAAACGTTATCAATTCCAACAAATATAAACGTATTCTAAAATTTGATGGTATTTCTGACAGTTTTTGCTTTTATTCAAAATTATTTTAAAAATTATGGCGTTTGACTTTGTTGCGTTTTTCTTATCTCACCCTCTTTGGGATCAGATCATTATAGATTAAGACCATTAAAGTACCTATGGTACATTTCATTCTGTATGCATAAAAATATTATATCCTAGCACAACAGTGAGGTATAGATGATGAACTCGGATAGCAATTTAAATAATAACAGTGATACTCTATCACACCACTTCGGCTCAGGCACCAGGAAAACATTTTTTGTGACGTAACGTTTTAACAAACACGGTCACCGCAAAACCCCATAAGAATTCGGAACACTGACAAAATCTATTGGGCTAATAAAACAAGGTGTAGGTGAAGAAAAAATCAAATGCCTAAGCACAAAAGATATTGACAGAGGCATAATGAGTATGTATATGGAAATAAAAGTGAACTCATTTAAAGAAACGTTTTCATTTCAAGATAAGCCCAGCCGAACACAATGTTTTTTACTTGTTTTATAACACAACAACTGTAGGCACAACAATTTAAATTAATTTTTTCTAACGAAAAATAAACGAACTTATAATTGTTCTTCCATTGTGCGAAAATTCAAACCCATTGTTCGAGAACAGCCATTCAAAGGTGATGTAAATGTCTCGAATATGAGTCATACAATTTTCATGTCATTCTCGATGACATTAAATATTTCACTTTGAATAAAATATAAAATTAAATATAGAAAAAAAATAAATAAATGACTCTGGTACATAATTACTTTAACAATAATTACAAAATTATACCACTTCACTCGAAGAGAGGGTGTCTGTTTGCATGAGCAGCCTGAGTGAAGTCAAGATAAACGATGGAATAATTATGTTCACCAACACAGGTGGACATTAGGGTGGATTGTAGTGGGTACAACTATTTTATATTTTTAGGAAGTCATTGATGTTATTTCCTCAAGACAAGAGTACTACTAAGAGGACTATTAGGACAAAAGCCATGAATTTTATAGGAATTTTTCTAAAGTGACTGTAGTGGCAACCAGTGTCGATTTGAACGATTCTTAGGGGACTATTAGGACTTAGGGGACTAGGATTAAGAATTGGACTATCAAAGGAATAGGCCTTGAGTTCTTAAGGATTTCTAAAAATTTCTTAAAGGGCAATCATTTTGGATTTGTTAAGAATGTTTCTTATGGTACTCTTAGGGCAGCAGTTATGGGTGTTTTATGAATATTGTTGAAGGGCTATTAACAACAACAACAAAAATGACAGGCATGGCTTTTTAAGAATATATCTAGGAGGACTATCAGGGATACCGGCAAGGTGTTTTAATGAATATTCCTTATAGAGCTATCAGGTCACCATGTATGGGTTTTTCCACAGGGAGGAGAATTATGCAAAAATATTTTTGAAAGACTCTCAGGGAATAGGCGTCTATTTTAAGAAATTTATTTTAAGACCTTTAGGACCATAGGCGTGGATTTTTATACCCTCCACCTTGGTAAGGAGGGTATATTAACTTTGTCATTCCGTTTGTAACATCCTTAAATATTCGTCTTAGACCCCATAAAGTATATATTCATAATCAGCATAAAATTTTAAGTCGATTTAACGATGTCCGTCTGTCTGTCTGTCTGTTGAAATCACGATACAGCCCACATTATTTGACGTAGAGTGCCAAAATTTAGCAGAGCAATTTGCATTGTGTCTAGGATGGTTGATATATCGGTCCACGTTCTGGTATAGCCCCCATATAAAGGTACCTCCCAATATTCGGTATTTTAGTTTTTTTGCCACATTTTTACACGGATTTGCCTAAAATTTGGTATTTGTTGGTCATAATGGGTTCCAGCTCCGGTGGCGAAACATTGCATGTATGGGTCCATGATTTGGTATAGCCCCCATATAACGGTACCTCCAAATATTCGGTATTTTGATGGTTTTTGCACATTTTTTCACTGATTTGTCTAAAAATTGGTATTTGTAGGTCATAATGGGTCATAATTCGTGTGACGAAACATTGTTATTATAGGTGCACGTTTTGGTATAGCCCCCATATAACGGTATCTCCCAATATTCGGTAATTTGATGATTTTTGCCACATTTTTTCACGGATTTGTCTGAAAATTGGTATTTTTTGGTCGTAATGGGTTCCAGCTCCGGTGGCGAAACATTGTATGTATGGGTCCATGATTTGATATAGCCCCCATATAACGGTACCTCCCGATATTCGGTATTTTGATGGTTTTGCCACATTTTTTCATTGATTTGTCTAAAAATAGGTATTTGTGTTTGTCATGATGGGTCCTAGTTCGTGTGGCGAAAAATTTTAATTATAGGTCCACGTTTTGGTGTAGCCCCCATATAACGGTACCTCCCGATATTCGGCATTTTAATGGTTTTTGCCACATTTCTTCTAATGTTTCTTTTACCCTAAGGTGGAGGGTATTAAAAGTTTGGCCCGGTCGAACTTAATGTTTTTTTTTACTTGTTAAAGATCATTTCTTAAATGGATATGAAGTCACAGGAATATGAGGGTAACATAAGAGAATTTTGTAAAAAAAAATTGAAAGACTCTCAGGAAATAGGCTTCTATTTTAAGAAATTTATTTTAGGACCTTCAGGACAATAGGGGTGGATTTCTTAATATTATTTCTTAAATGGGTATGAAGTCACAAGAATATGAGGGTAACATAAGAAAATTTTGTAAAAAAATTTTTTGAAAGACTCTCAGGAAATAGGCTTCTATTTTAAGAAATTTATTTTAGGACCTTCAGGACATAGGACCTGAAGGACTATCGGGGAAACAAGCATGGATTTCTATAGGATTCTGCAGGAATTTTTATAAAGGGGCTGTCGGTGCAACTCGTGTGCTAAGAATATTTGTTGAAAGACTATTTTCATAGATAGACCTGGTTTAAAAAAAAAAATACTAAGAGGACTAGCAGGGCTACCGGCGAGGTGTTTTAAAATATAATCCTTATAGAGCTATCATTTCAACATGTATGGGTTTTTTTTCGCATATATATCAAGGTAACAGATGAGAATTTTGTAAAATATTTTATAAAAGACTATCAAGAACCTTCAGGACCGTAGGCCTGGATTTTTAAAGATTATTTCATAGATGAATATGAAGGCAATAGGCGGGGATTCATAAGAATTTTCCTTTAAGGATAATTAAGGCAATAGGAGCGGATTCAAAAAATAAAAATCTTGAACGACTATCAATGCAATAGGCGTGGATTCTTAAGAAATGTTCCTTAAAGGACTATCAAAGCAATAGGAGTGGATGCTTAAGATATGATTTTTAAAGGACTATGCAATAGGTATGGATTTTTTAAAAATGTTCCTTAAAGGACTACCAAAGCAATAGGCGTGGATTCTTAAAAAAATTTCGTTAAAGGACTATCAAGACTATAGGCGGGGATTCTTAAGAAATTTTCCTTAAAGGACTATCAAGGCAATAGGCATAGATTCTTAAGAAATTTTCCTTAAAGGAGAATAGGCGTGGATTCTTAAAAAATTTTCGTTAAAGGACTATCAAGACAATAGGCGGGGATTCTTATGAAATTTTCCTTAAAGGACTATCAAGGCAATAGGCATAGATTCTTAAGAAATTTTCCTTAAAGGAGAATAGGCGTGGATTCTTAAGAAATTTTCCTTAAAGGACTATAGGCATGGATTCTTAAGAAATTTTCGTTAAAGGACTATAGGCGTGGATTCTTAAGAAATTTTCCTTAAAGGACTATAGGCGTGGATTCTTAAGAAATTTTTCTTAAAGGACTATAGGCGTGGATTTTTAAGAAATTTTCCTTAAAGGACTATAGGCGTGGATTCTTAGGAAATTTTCCTTAAAGGACTATAGGTGTGGATTCTTAGGAAATTTTCCTTAAAGGACTATAGGTGTGGATTCTTAGGAAATTTTTCTTAAAGGACTATAGGCGTGGATTCTTAGGAAATTTTCCTTGTGGGTGTGGGTCCTCGTGAAATGTTCCTTGAAGGACTACCAAGACATAACACGTGGATTCCTAAAAAATGTCCCTTAAAGGGCTATCAAGGCAATGGGTGTGGATCCTTAAGAAATGTTCCTTGAAGGACTTCCAAGACATAACACGTGAATTCCTAAAAAATGTTCCTTAAAGGAATATCAAGGCAAAAAGCATGGATATTTTAAAGATATCACCTATAGAACTTTCAGATCAAAATGGCTGGATTTAATTAAAAAAAAATTTCAGATCAAAAAAACTGGAATTTCTTAAAGGACTATCATAACAACATGGGCAAATTTTTGCATGCATGATCCGATGAATAGTTCGATTTAAAATTAAGAGTAAAGTCAATCGGTATAACAAAAGGTAGGACTAATATGAAAATTTCTGTGCATTAAAAAATTTAAGCCAAATACTCACTATTCGCCGCTAAATTATTAAAATGTGTTTACAGCTCTGTTGGAGCTTGAAAATCCAGATCTAAAACTTTGACCCTTTTAAAACAAAATCTAGATTTTTCTGGCTCTTGGTTTAACATTTACAAAAAATTCACATTTAGAACCTCCATTTCTCCCAACCTCATATTTGTCCTTTAAAAAGAGAAGTTCCACCCTCATATCCGTGCAGGTGTTTTCAATCATCGCATGAAACAGTGTTGTGGCGTAGTATATCCATATGTATGTGTACTGTTGTGATAAGTGTCAGAAAAGTTAACATGTATTCCTTTCAAAACGGCAAAAATAACAGAAAGAACAACAACAGCAGCACCAGCAAACAACAAGAAACAAAACAACAACTTTGAAGAACAACAGTTTCAATTTTTTTGAATGAAAAAAGACGAACAGACATCACACCTGAATCGCCTGAGATCTGTAATTAATGCAGCAATTGAAGCAAAAATATCACAAGTCATGAATGCTCGAAGTCGTATTGGTGTTGTCTGACGTTCGGTATGGCTCAGTTCAGGGTTTTGGGCTTGTTAACACCTACATCCAAAAGGTGGTCTCCAGCCGACATAAATGACAGTCGAAAGTGTTGAAAAAGCAATTATCAGACACACATATGAATGCACACACACACACACACCCAACGCCACTTCTCAGGTACAAAAATACTCCTACAAGCAGTCAATGCTGTTGGTGGACGTTCGTTCGTTCGTTCTGTTTGAAGACGAAATTTTTCAAATTGGGCGTTTATTCTTTAACAATGTGTCGGGATGGTTTCGAAATCAAGATTACAACAACTTTGGAAACAATTAAAAACAATTACGAACCCACAAATGATGTGCGCATTGAGGGGCTATTTTTCTTGGAATAATATTTAATAACGATGGTATATTATTTTTTATGAAGGATTAAAATAAATTGGTACAAGGAAGGATTTTTTATAACTATAAAAAAATTTAAAAATAATTTTTTGTTTGTTTCATCCAATATCCAATATTCTTTGCAGATTTAACTTGGAAAATATGACCATTTACGTAAAAGTTTGACTTTAAATGTATACGCAGAGATTGATTGATTAAAGAAACAATCTTTCATATAAGGAGATCTGGAACTATGAACAAATATTCCCCTTTAGCTAAAACGAAAGAATACATCTTAAAAAGTCTGACAAACACATACACTCATGTTATTAACGTATGTCTGTACTAATTCCATTCTTTATGCTATTTAAAACAAGTAAGCAAAGGCTATGGGCGTGCGGGGCCGACCCAAATCCATTTTAGAAGATTTCGCTTTTGAAATTATGCCACAGAGCACTTCCCAGATATTACCCTTAACATCTTGACTAGAGACATTTGCCCAGGAACATTTTTAGTTGTTGGTCCATTTCAACCCCAAAATATATTGCGGGCATCTTTGAAAACAATAGGTCTAGCCCATCTGAGCCAAACCTACACTCGTGAAAATTTTCGTGAGGATCGGACGATAATTTCAATCTGTATATAATAACCCCATTCTGTGTTGTAAGTTAAAAAAATATTACAAATATATATTTCAATATTATAAGTCAAATTGAAAAAAAAACATGCTATAAAAATATGAAAAAATAAAAAATGTCACAAAATACTACAAAATCTATATTCACATCATTATTGGCATTTTTATGCGATTTTTTCAGATTTCATTATTTTATACCAAGAGGACTTTCTAAATTGACAAAATTTGTCAAAATCGGACATCCCCTTCCTTTGTATATGCACATTGTATATATTTCGCTATATATATCCGATATATTTAGTATTGGCATCTACGTAACGGTCAGAATTGACCTGTTCGTCTATTTGTGATTTCGCCTGGATTAAAAATATTCGCGGTTTAATGGGAAATTTAACTTTTATTTAACAGATATGTTATGGTCTATTTCACCCACTAAATATTACCCGATGACCACCAAAATTGGAAGGCTTCTGTCCAGCCTGAAGCTCTAACCCCATGCTAACTTCATGCAAAATCAGGAATTTTTCAGTTTTTGGTCCATTTCAACCCCTAAATATTATGCGATCACCTCCAAAAGAAATAGGGTTCTATTCTGGCTCTAGCCCGACTTCCATTCCAAATTTTGTGAAGATCAGACCATAATTGCGACCTGTAGAGTGATTACAAATTAACATGGACAGACGGACGGACATACATAGCTAGCTCATCTCAGCTCGGCGAGATAGGAAGATCTATATATACTTTCCTATGTGGAAAACCAATATTTCGAGGTGTTACATAATCTTTGGCCCAATCAAACTTATAACACCCCCAACACATAGTGTTTGTAGGGTATAAAAATCCACTTTGAAAATAAAATATTAGAAAAAAAATTAGTCCAGAAAATATTGGGGAATACATATTTTTACTAAATAAAGATATTTGGTCCTCCTGACCCGAAAACTAATTTTAAAAATCTAAATTTTTGATACACACATTGTTTAGGAAATATACGACCGTTGAGAATAAAGTAATTCAGAATATTCCTAAAAAAACAATTTTTATTAAAAAATACAAAAAGTTTGTCCTTGTACGAAACATATTTTAAAAAATCTACGTTTTTTAGTAAGGTAGTTATTGAAAAAAAGTTTAATTTTTGATAAGGAAATCTTGAAAAATTTTCTTATCAAATTTACGATTTTTCGTCAGGATATCCCTTAAAAATATTGCGAAAACTATTTTCTTCATAAGTCCTTAAACAAATTTTTTAAAAAATATCTTATACCTTTTAAGGCAAGATGTATAGCCGAAATTTTTTTAAATCATCCATTATCGCTTGGTTTTACCACACAAAATCATGCTTCACAACAGATTTAGTATTGTCAGACATATTGTGAAATGTGCAATGTGCCAGACACATTGTGATTATTGAATAATTTAATATTTTACGAGAGTAAGTACAGGGTGAGATGCAGAAACTGCAACCAACTTCAGACTGCTGTCATTTCTAAGCCACTCGTCCGATTGCTGTTAAAGTTATTCCAGTGACAGCTCATTATATTGTTTACAAGGGTACAAAAGCATTTTGGTGAGAATTTTCCAGAAAAAAAAAGTTATTCGTGATAGAATTCAAGCGTGTTAGTGTGATTTCTTTATATTTGGCTGGACCACAAGTGGCTATCGTTAGAGCACTCCAGCATATAAATTTGAATAAATCTTTTGTGTCTCGTACCATCGCTCATTACCGTGATACTGGTAGCGTAGCCCGACGTCAAGGAAGTGTGACGGAAGAAAACAGCAACATCAGTAGAAATGGTTCGAAAAGTAAAATGGCTCGTGAGCTGAACATATCGCAATATTTCATACATAGGCATACATAGGCATTATTTGTCACAAGCCATTACCATATTCAAATTCGAAACTTGAAATAAACGGTGAATAATGTAGCTAAAATCATCAAAATATCGTATATAAGGAGGTGCCGTTAAATTGGAGCTGTGCGAAGACCTGGACCAGCATAGACAATTTTCTGTCACAGGCTGTAGCATCCATTACGAACTTCAAATACCACATTTCAAAAAATTTCGGTGGGTATTGTACCTAAAATCGTCAAAACACCGAATATAGGGAGGTACTGATATATGTGGCCTATACGATGACCTGGACCCGCACAGACAATTTTCTGTCACAGACTGTAGTTCACATAACGAACTTCAAATACCAATTTTGAAGCAATTCCGGTGAATAATGTCGCTAAAATCATCAAAATACCGAATATCAGGAGGTACCGTTATATGGGGGCTATACGAAGACGTGGACCTGCACAGACAATTTTCCGTTATAGGATGTAGTATCCATTTTGAACTTTAAATACCCAATTTGAAACAATTCCCATGAACAATGTCGCTAAAATCATCAAAATACCGAATATAGGGAGGTACCGTTATATGGGGGCTATATGAAAACGTGGACCTACATGGCCCATTTACGAACTTAACCTGCCTACTGGAAAAATAAACATGTGTGCAAAATTTAACCATCTATCTCAATTCATTCGAAAGATAGCGTGATTACAACAGACAGACGGATAGACAGACAGACAGACAGACAGACAGACGGACATCGCTAAATCGACTTAAAATTTTACGCTGATCATGAATATGTATATTTTGTTGGGTCTGACAGGAGTATTTCGAGGAGTTACAAACGGAATGATAAAGTTAATATACCCTCCATAGTATGGTGGAGCGTATAAAAAAAACGCTCGGGGTAAAACCATTGAAATTCCAAAAGTGCAAGAAATAGACTCAAAAGAGCTTAAGAATTACTTCGCTTGGACGAAAGAGGTGAACTGCCAAATTTGAGTTCCTCCGATGAGAAAAGATTCGTGTCCAGCAGTTTGAAAACAAACAAAATGATCGTGTTTACTTGCCAAAGAGGTCACCTGAAAATGTGCACCTTCGGTTGGCCCAAGAACTTAAGCGCCGGCCATGCTAATGGTTTGGGCCGCCATAACAGTCGATGGTCGATCTCCGCTCGTATTAATCGACCGTGGCATCAGAGTAAATGCCGAACATTATCACGAAAATATTCTGGAGGGCGTATTAAAGCCTTGGGCACGCAAACATTTTGGCCGCAGACCTTGGACATTCCAACAGGACTCAGCACGCGTCACTCAAGAATGGTTACAAAACTAATTACCCGCTTCATTTCCAGCGCACAGTCGCCTTCGAAATCTCCGAATACCAATCTGTTGGACTATTGTGTCTGGAGTATTTTGGAAAGCAAGGTTGCCCCTAAAAATACCAAAGTGTCGATCACCTCAAACAAGCGCTTCGCCGGGAATGGGCCAAAATACCGCATAGCAACATTCGGGCAGCGTGTGACGGTTTCATTGGTCGTTTGAAGGCTATAATTCGTGCCAAAGGTGACCAACATATCTAAACTTATTCTAAAATTTGATGCTATTTCCGACATGTTTCGCTTTCATTCAATAAAAAATTAAAAAAAAAAATCTAAAAGTTATGGCGTTTGACTTTGTTGCAGTTTTTTATCTCACCCTGTAGATTTAGACTATTAATGTATTCTGGAACCTATTGCAGATTCATACCGTTTGTATGAATCCGTTTGTAGAACCTACAAATCATGTATATTCTTTATCAGCGTATAATTCTCTCTGTTGTATTCAGGCTATTATGCGAACGAATTGAGATAAAATGCTAAGATTTTGTACACATTTGTGTTTTGCCAGTAGGCAGCTTAAGTTTGTAAATGGTTAAATCGTAAATGTCGGTCCACGTTTTAGCAGTAGCTCTCATATAACGCGACATTATTTACCAGAATTATTTTAAATTTCGTATTTCAAGTTCGTAGCAGGTACCAAAACCTATTACGAAAATCGCGTATGCGTCTTCGTAAAGCCCCCATATAACTATAATTACTTATATTCGGTATCTTGATGATTTTAGCGGCATTATTCAGCGGAATTGTTTAAAATTCCTTATTTGAAGTTCGGAATCTGAACAACAGCCTATGACAGAGAACTTCTTATGCAGGTCCGCGTTTCGCATAACCATGGTTTTTCTTTTAAACGGCATTTTTAAAGAGTTTTATAAAATCTGTTAAATAGTGCAGGGTTCGGTTATTAGTTCGGCCCAGCCAAAATAAAGTGATCTTTTACTTATTATATCTTTCACTTTAGAAAGGAGGGTATATTATCTTTGTCATTACGTTTATAACAATTAATCGCCGTAGGCCCCATTAAGCATATGTCAGCATAAAATTCTAAGCCGATTTAATGATGTTCGTTTGTCTGTCTGTCCATCTGTCTGTTGAAATCAGGATACAGCCCACATTATTTGACGTAGAGCTTCAAAATTTGGCGGAACAATTTGTATTGTATTTAGGATGGTTGATATTGAAAATGAATATACCGGTCCATGTTCTAGTATAGACGCCATATAACGGTACCTCCCGATATTCGGTATGTTGATGATTTTCTCCACAATTTTCCACGGATTTATCTAAAAATTTGTATTTTGCAGGTCGTAATGAGTTCTAGCTCCGGTGACGAAATATTGTATCAATAGCCCTCGTTTTTGTATATCCCCATATAACGGTACCTCGGGATATTCGGTACTTTTTTTCCACGGATTTTTCTAAAAATTGGTATTTGTAGTTCGTAATAGGGTCTAGCTTCGGTGGCAGAACTTGGTAAATATAGGTCCACGTTTTTTATATAACGGTAAATCCCAAATATTTGACATTTTAATGATTTTTTCACACATTTTCTCAGCCTGCATATAATACAAAGCTCTGTGTCAAATTTCATAGCTCTAGATTAAATAATGTGGACTCTATCGTGAGTTCAACAGACAGACGAACAGACAGAGGTCAACCCTAAATCGCCTTATAATTTTATTCTGATCGGGAATATATATACATACTTTTTGGGGTCTTCGACGATAATTCGTGTTGCAAAGGGACAAGAACTTCAATATTTATGAAATTTATTTGGCTAACTTTTTTATGTAAAATATAAAAATGACTACATACTTGTCTTCTATTTTTAGCTGTACCTTCATAATCCATAAAATTTTTCTTGCAATTAATTTTGGGTTCGACACATTTCAACGGAATTATTTGAAAATAAGTTCTTAAATTACTGTAGGAGGTGTCTTTTTACATTCGCAACAATTTCAACGAAATTGTCAGCACTTTGATATTGTAATGGCTTCTTCAAATTATGTTCGTTGTACTTAGCATATTTTGGCATATTCTTGCCACTGAAAACTGAGAGTCATAAAACAAATTCAAAAGCTTAGGTGGCTCATATTAACTTTCCCAAATTTCCAATCTCCTAGTAAGCTTTTCTTTCAAATTTTAAAGCTCATCACCATCTGACAAATTATTTATTGCTATTTAAATTTTATTACACGATCTTCAAGCTTTAAATGACAATTTGGCCAGCAAATGGGAGAAAAAAAGTTTATCCAAATGCCAAACAGATGCCAGCTGTCGATTTCTTCCTCCTCTATCAATAACAGTGATACCTACTAACACGGCTTACTTACATTGGACGTTCCATGGAAACCACGCCATGACAGTTGGTTGGCATTTTCATTGGGATTCATTTTACAGTTCGCCCCACCGCTGCTGCTGCTGCCGCCTATTTTTCTGTGTGACATTCTTGCCACAAAAAATTAAAAAAAAAAAAAAAAACAACAGTTTTAACTGATACTTTTTCCAAACAAATTCCACTCGTCTACGCTTGGAGAGCTAGCTTTGTATGTATGGAAAACATTTTTTTAATATTAAAATCTTGCACACACACACACACGTGTATGTTGTGAAACGCATTGGAAGGGAAAAATCTATGTTATTTTTCCAAAAAAAAGGAAAAAAAAATATTTCTTGTGAAAATATTTCCCTGTGTATTTTGAACATGGGACGTGATTTAATCTAATATTTTGGTTGTTTCACTATTTCCATACTTTGTGACCATTCGACTTCGTTGTGCAACCCGGTTGGGGGGATGGCCATGAGAGTTGGTGTTGTGTCTGTGCCAGTACATTTTTCTGACCTCATAACCCGCCACATATATAGCTGGAAATGTTAGAAGTTTTCACTGAAAATATTTGATTTTTCTCCAGCATTTATTCGATGTTGTTGCAGTGGTTGTTGTTATTTTTTGTGGAATTCATCTTCGACTTTTTGTGTCGGTGTCTCTCCTCGGTCTCCCTTGTTAAAATAACATTCAGACAACAATACGTGATAAATTTCTATTAAACGTTGGCGGTGTCGTTCATTTAACCCTTTAACATGTGATGGCCCAGTGGGGTGTTTAAAGTGTGAAATTCATGTGGTGCTATTTAAGTAGGCCACAACCAATGGATGGATGGGCTAGTCTGTGTAGTCTTAAACAAAAAATATGAATATGTATTTTTGTAAACCATGTCTATGGAGGCAAAGGAGGTCTTCGGCCAGTCTATGCAGCAGTTTGTGTTTGGGGCTCCGTAAAATTTAATATTTTTCTTTCATATTTAGGTTTTAAGCATTCAATCGCTACAAAACAAAGTGTAGAATTTAATTATCGAGACAACTGAGGAAGGAAAAGGTCTTATAGCTTAAATTTAAAGTGCGGAGCTAATCTCGATTCTAGTAATATTTCAAGTGGATACGGATCAGATGCTGTATATTCCACCCAATAATTATTGCTTGGAATCAGTGGCCTCGAACTCTTCCAGAAGACCAACAAAAAGGGTTCAGTAATATAGAAACACTGCTTTAAAGGGATCCATGTAAACATGTTTTTGAAATCACGCAGTTTATTCTCCATAAACCAGAAATGGTTACCTTATTATGCATATTATTATTTGTCTCAAAAATCTGTGATTTACCAGAATAAGTTAAAAAGCAATAGGTTCGGCCGTGCCGAATTTTGAATAACCTCCATATTTGGAAAAAAATTGGAAATTAAAAAAAAAATAAGGTATCGATATATGGGCGCTATACGAAGACGTGTACCTGCACAGACAATTTTCTGTCATAAGCTGTAGGATCCATTACGAACTTAAAATACCAAATTTGAAACAATTCCGGTGAATAATGTCGCTAAAATCATTAAAATACGGAATATCGGGAGGTACCGCTATATGGGGGCTATACGAAGACATGGACCTGCACAGACAATTTTCTGTCTTAGGCTGTTGTATACATTTCGAACTACAAATACCAAATTTGAAACAATTCCGGTTAATAATGTCGCTAAAATCATCAAAATACCGAATATCGGGAGGTATCGGGAGGAACATAAACATTTACGAAATACGCCTACTTGGAAAATAAACATATGAGCAAAATTTTAGCCTTCTATCTCAATTCGTTTGAAAAATAGTGTGATTACAACAGACATACAGACAGAAACACAGGCAGACATCGCTAAATCGACTTAGAATTTTACGCCCTGTCTGTCCGTCGTTGTAGTCACGCTAAAGTCAAAACGAATTAGGATAGGAAGCTAAAATTTTGCACACATCAGTCTTTTGTCTGCAGACAGGTAAAGTTTGAAGATGGTCTATACCGGTCCACGATATCGTATAGCCCCCATATTACGGTACCCACCGCTATTTGATATTCTGATGATTTTAGTAACATTTTTCAATAGAATTGTCTGATAATCCACACAAGGAGTTCCTTCTGAGCCTTTTCCTCCTGGAAGAGAATTGTCTTTAAAGGTCCACGATATGGTATAACCCCTATACAACCGTATCTTCCTCTATTTGGTATTTAAGCCACAATTTTCAATGAAATTGTCTGAGATTCAGCACAATTTTTCGTGAGTACTTTACCGCCTAGAAGAGAATTGTCTATAAAGATTCACGATATAACGTTACTCCCCGATATTCGGTATTTTGATAATTGTAGCCAAATTGGTCAATGGAATTGTTTTAAAATCCACGCAAGGAGTTAATTCTAAGTACTTTACCCCCAAGAAGAGAATTGCCTACATAGGTCCACGTTTTAGGGTAGCACCCATAAAACGGTATTTTAATTATTTTAGCAACATCATTCATATATGCAGATTCACGTCTTCGTATAGCCCCCATATATAGCGATACCTCCCAATATTCTGTGTTTTTATGATTTTAGAGCGATTATTGACCTGATGTTTTTTTTTTTTTCAAATTTCGTATTTAAAGTTCGCAATGTGTACTACAACCTATGACGGTCTTTGTATAGCCCACATATTACGGTACAACCCTTTATTCAATATTTTCATGATATAAGCGACCTTATTATGAAGTTCGAAATCGTTACAGCCTATGAAAAAAATTACTTACGCAGGACCACGTCTTCGTATAGCTCCTATATAACTGTTTTCATTTAAGTGGTATTTTTCGACGTGATTTTTTTTTTTTTTTTTTGAAAATTTTCAACTTTCTTCCAAATCGTGAAGGGTACAAAAAATCCGGCTCGGTCGCTTTTTCTTATTCTGCTTCTTTTTTGGTTATTTTTGACTTTTAAATGGAAAGCCTACCAATTGAGGGAAATGTCTACGTTCATCACAATTGTACATGGCCATGGTTGTCCAGTAACAGCTTCACTTATCTTATATATTTTCTTACACCGACCGATAGTAAAAAAAAAAAATGGCAACTTGGATGAGCTAGTTGCTAAGTTAATCTCAGGCTTTGGCACCTACCATGGGAAATTTAATAAGTTCGTGCAGGGGGCCAAATTCACGCTTGTTGTCTAAGGTTTTTCTGCGTTAAACCCATCAAAGATTGAAATAACACAAAAAACTATTTCACAAGTTTCACTCTTCAACGTTGTATTTTTTTTTTTTTTTTTTTGAAGAGAAAATTATATATTAATTTTATACCAGCTGAAAATGTCCGAACTCTGGCCTTTCAGGCTAAATTAAATTGTCTAAACTATATAAGAAATAATCGTATGTCGTATCTGTTTGAACAGAATGCTATACTTAGCGGCTTTCATCTGCTGAAAAAATATAACAAACGCCCGAGTTTAATGGTTTAAGTTCTGCAATTTTGAGTTTTCCTTCACAGGATCGGAAGTAAATTATGAAGTAAAGTAAACACCCACTGCTAAAATTTCTTAGGGCGGCCTATTTTAAGTGCCTTGAAGAACGTCATCACCATTTTTAGAAATCATGCTGCAAGGTATTTAGTTTTGTTCACCTCGTGTTTGATGGCATAGGTTCAGGACAGCCAAATCGGGGTAAATTATTTTGTCATCAAAAACTATAGAAAAATTATAGTCGATTACCGATCTGTCCGCCAGTCACTTGAAATCATGATTGAAGGTGCAATATTTAAGATAGATGCTTGAAACTTACCATGATCGATATTGAATGAGGTCTACCAATTCCCATTAGGTATAGCTTTCATATGGTTTGTTCATGTGACATTTCCATCTGTATTCAGATTTGTGAAATCTTTTCCTCCAATAATTGTTTAATATTTGATCATCGAAGTAGCCAGAAATTCCTCCGGTGCCCAGTTCGCATATTGATGCTTTATTTTTCATTTCTCTATCAAATTATTATTTGAGTATTTTAGGTTCTCAGAGGATATAATTCCATTATTCCAAAATGGAATGCAATTTAGCAGTTCGTATTCTTATTGAATGACATGTTGCCATACAAAATTAGAAGGCCAAGGTTTTTAAACAAGCTATACACAGATGTGTTCGGATCCAAGTCGCAACTAACGTATTGTGCACTAATTTGTGTTTTATTTATCTTCAAAGCCAAAAAAATTCCAAAATGAAACATTTATAATAGAAAGGCAAATTAAAAAAATGTCATACGATATAAAAACTGACAACAAAATAAAAAAAGAGAAAGTAAGGAAAAGTAAAAAGTCGGGCGGACCGACTTATGATACCCTACCACTATGCATATTTAGTAGAACTCCCGTAAAAAAATAATTTATTTGAGGTAGATCATATCACCTATCAACATTTAGCTTTAGAGCAGTTACAGTTTGCTTTCAGAGGGAACTAATATATGGGACGCATATCCAATTCTGAATCGATTTTCATTACATTTATCCTTTTTATCTTTTATACCAATAACTTTGTCATAGAGTGCATGATATCACTTGCAGAAGGATTACATAAAAAAATATATCGGAGCCGAGTTCCACCAGATGGAAACGCATGTCCCGAAATTCACTCCATTTGTGCTGATATTATCCATTATTTGCACAACAAACCTGAAATCGGATTAAGGATATATAGGAGCTATATCCAAACCTGAGCCGATCTCGATAAAATTGAACCGATCTCGATAAATTTGGCAGAGGTATTTCTGGCCTGTATCTGGCACCAAATATTATTCTTGTGGAGTGCATATTACGAATGTGAGGGACTTAAACACCAAATCGGATGAAACATATATATGGGAGCTATAGCTATATCTAAGCTGATTTTGACCAACTTTGATATACTTGCTTCTAGACTAAATTCGGTTGGATGTGCCAAAATTCATGTCATTTGGACTGATATTGGCCATTTTGTGCACAATTAACCTCAAATCGGTTGAAAATATATATGGAAGCTGTATATGAATTTGAACCGATTCTCACCAATTTCAATAGGAATCTTCCTTGGGCCAAACAAATATTGTTTGGGAAATTTCATCTTGATCGGATAATAAATAAATAATAAAAAAAATTTTGTTCACAAGAATACATGACCGGACCGACGGAAGGACTGACATGCATAAATCGAATCTGAAAGTAATTCTATGAAGATTCTCAAAAGGATACCAGTTCTTTTGGTTCACCCAAATTCAAATTGCAGCATATTTAGTACACATAAGTACGAATTTCCAAAACTACGTATACACCTCAGTCCTACAATGCAATGGTAATATTATTTCCAAATTTCAGCATTCCAACTCTATAGGTACACCCAAGTGGAAATTATAACAATTTGTACTTATGTGACCTTTTCGTGCACATAAGTACAAATTTAGTACCATTCAGTTCTTTTCGTAAACATGAGTAGACACTGCCAAATCTACCTCCTTACATCGACGAACTCCTCAACCTTGATTCCCTTTCCAAATATCAAGTTTTTAGGTATAGCCCTTCATATGATACGAAATTGCACCAAATGTAGTACATTTTAATACTTTTCGTACACTTATAGCGCGAATTTCCAAAAATCCTTTGATACATCCATCATACTCTCCATCAGTAACCCTCATTCCAAATTTAAGCAAATTCTATCTCTACTGGTTCGGCAAATACAAAGGGCATCATATTTTGTTACTTTTAATACCTTTCGTACCGTTCTGGTACAAATTTCCTAGGGAGACCCTCACCCATTAAAACTAAGGTCCAGCAACGCGGACCAGCTCAGCTAGTTCTCTAATAACAAAATATCGATATTGACCCGCTTTTTGTATAGCTTCCATATTGTCGGAATTGTTTCAGAAAATTAACTTTCAAGTTCATTATCTTCTTATATCCCTCATATATCGGTAGCTTCCGATATTCGATTTTTTTAATCTAAAATTCGGTATTCGGTCCTTCTCTGGCAGATAATTGGCAATACAGGTTCAGGCTTTCGTATAGCACCCATATAACTGTACCACCTGATATTGAGTATTTTAATAATTTTAGAGGCTTTTTTCCAAAGGAATTTCTTTGTCCGGCCCTCCGAGAGTATATTAAGTTTGTCATTCCGTTTGTAACACCTCGAAATATACATTTTAGACCCCACAAAGTATATATATTCTTGATCAGCATAAAATTCTATGCTAAATCGCGATGTCCTTCCGTCTGTGGAAATCACTCTAGCTTCCGAACGAATTGAAATAGAATGATAAAATTTTACTCAAATGTATATTATCTCTGCTGGAATTTTGGTATTCAAAATGGGCCATGTAGGTCCACGTTTTGATCTAGCCCCCATATAACGCTGCCTCCCGATATTCGGTGCTTTGTTGATTTTAGCGACATTATTTACCGGAATTGTTTCAAATTTGGTATTTGAAGTTCGTATGGGATACTACGGCCAAAGACAGAAAACTGTCTGCTCGGGTCCACGCCTTCGTATAGCCCCCATATAACGGTACCTGCCGATATTCTGTATTTTGATGATTTTGGCGACATTATTTACCGGAATTGTTTCAAATTTGGTATTTGAAGTTCGTATGGGATACTACAGCCTAAGACAGAAAACTGTCTGCTCGGGTCCACGCCTTCGTATAGCCCCCATATAACGGTACCTCCCTATATTCGGTATTTTGATGGTTTTAGCGACATTATTTACCGGAATTGTTTTCAAATTTGGTATTTGAAGTTCGCATGGGATACTACAGCCTAAGACAGAAAACTGTCTGCTCGGGTCCACGCCTTCGTATAGCCCCCATATAACGGCACCTCCCTATATTCGGTATTTTGATGGTTTTAGCGACATTATTCACCGGAATTGTTTCAAATTTGGTATTTGAAGTTCGTATGGGATACTACAGCCTAAGACAGAAAACTGTCTGCTCGGGTCCACGCCTTCGTATAGCCCCCATATAACGGTACCTCCCTATATTCGGTATTTTGATGGTTTTAGCGACATTATTTACCGGAATTGTTTCAAATTTGGTATTTGAAGTTCGTATGGGATACTACGGCCTAAGACAGAAAACTGTCTGCTCGGGTCCACGCCTTCGTATAGCCCCCATATAACGGTACCTGCCGATATTCTGTATTTTGATGATTTTGGCGACATTATTTACCGGAATTGTTTCAAATTTGGTATTTGAAGTTCGTATGGGATACTACAGCCTAAGACAGAAAACTGTCTGCTCGGGTCCACGCCTTCGTATAGCCCCCATATAACGGTACCTCCCTATATTCGGTATTTTGATGGTTTTAGCGACATTATTTACCGGAATTGTTTCAAATTTGGTATTTGAAGTTCGTATGGGATACTACAGCCTAAGACAGAAAACTGTCTGCTCGGGTCCACGCCTTCGTATAGCCCCCATATAACGGCACCTCCCTATATTCGGTATTTTGATGGTTTTAGCGACATTATTCACCGGAATTGTTTCAAATTTGGTATTTGAAGTTCGTATGGGATACTACAGCCTAAGACAGAAAACTGTCTGCTCGGGTCCACGCCTTCGTATAGCCCCCATATAACGGTACCTGCCGATATTCTGTATTTTGATGATTTTGGCCACATTACTCACCGATTTTATTTAAGTTTCGCATTTGAAAAGTTGTAATGGCTTTTGACAAAAGTTTTAGACCCTAATATACAGCTACATTCGGCATTTTTAAGATTTTAACAGAATTTTTAACGGATTTTATTGTTTTTGAGAATTGCCAAATTCGTTCCAAATGGTGGAGTGTATTCAAAGTTCGGCCCGTCCGAACTTACAGCTTTTTACTTGTTTGCTTCATTATTTGTGTGTTTTGCTGCTGCAAAATAATATCCTGGTGGTTCGGTTAGCAATTACTTAATGACTCAATTGCATCGAGTTCATCAAATAAATCCCTTATCGAAAGGATAATTCACGCATAACGCTCCATATCTGTTTGCAAATGAATACATTAAATTCAAAACTATTTCGAAGAATAACAAAACGAAAATATTTAAATTTTGTAGAAGAGAGAGGACAAACAACATATTTTTGTTTGATGTGGCTTGTTTCTGAGCCTGGGGTTAGGGGATAATTTGATTGATTCGACGACCATTGCTGTTGTTGTTTTTGATGACACCGAAACCAGTATCGTAAAATATATAAGGGTTAAAATAATGATGAACGACAATGCGATTGGGTTCATGTTGCTGTCGTCTGAGGACGATGGCGGTGGCAGTGGCGGAACCATAACTGATTGTCGGTTGGAGTCTGTTTATTTTGATGAAGTTAAAAGTGATTGATGGTTTTTGTATGCTGATTTCTTTTCTGCTTTTGTCGTTGGACTTTTTTCTTTTGTGTAATTGATTTTATTAGAAAATATGTGTGTGTTTGTGTTTTGGTTTGGATTCGGTTTTTATCGCAACGATGATGGGCCAGCCACCCCCTTGCGGTGGATAATGATATGTTTCATCCATCCATCCATTTATCCATTCGGTAAGCCATGATTTTTTTTTTGCCTAACTAATAAAATGAAATTGTTGCACGCATGTCAAGCAAAATAAACAAATTTCAATTATTTATTGTTTTTGTGTCATTTGGTCTGGCGTTGTGTCGTTTTTTGCTTTTCGTTTCGCATGGGTGTGTGTGTGTGTGCGTTTTTTCGCAATGCGTCGACAGCGCCACTCTGATGATCCCGCATCGTTATCGTTGACAATTCGTTAATCTATGACAAATTGTTACGGCATATAAATTGTCAGAAAATACTTACAAACATAGAATTACATTATTGATGGTGTATCTGTTGTTTTTGTTGTTGTTAACAGTTAAGACTCGATTAATGTGTCTATGTAGATTAAATTGTTCGAAAACAAAAGTAAAAAACATTAAGTTCGACCGGGCCAAACTGTTAATACCCTCCACCTTAGGGTAAAGGAAATATTAGAAGAAATGTGACAAAAAAAAAAACCATTAAAATGCCGAATATCGGGAGGTACCGTTATATGGGGGCTATACCGAATCGTGGACCTACACATGCAATGTTTCGCCAAAGTAGCTAGAACCCATTATGACCTACAAATACCAATTTTCAGACAAATCCGTGAAAAATGTGGCAAAAATAATCAAAATACCGAATATCGGGAGGTACTACTATGTGGGGGCTACACGAAAACGTGGACCTATACATACAATGTTCCGTCACCGGAGCTAAAACCCATTATGATCTACAAATACTAATTTTTGGACAAATCCTTAGAAAAATGTGACAAAAATAATCAAAATGCCGAATATCGGGAGGTATCTTTATATGGGGGCTATATCAAAACGTGGACTTGTACATGCAATGTTTTGTCACACGTGCAGGGACCCGTTATGACCTACAAATACCAATTTTTAGACAAATCCGTGAAAAAATGTGACATAAATCATCAAAATACCGAATATCGGGAGGTGCCGTTATACGGGGACTATACCAGAACGTGGACCGATATATCTCATTTTCAATGCCAACCATCCTAGACACATAACAAATTGCTCTGCTAAATTTTGGCGCTCTACGTCATATAATGTTGGCTATATCGACAGACATACAGACGGACAGACAGACAGACGGACATCGTTAAATCGACTTAGAAATTTATGCTGATTATGAATATATATACTTTATGGGGTCTACGACGCATATTTAAGGATGTTGCAAACGGAATGATAAAGTTAATATACCCTCCTTTCCAAGGTGTAGGGTATAACGAGATATGGTCGTCACATCTAACGACTCAAAGTTTGAAATTGTATGAAACTTATACATGGAAGCTATGTCTGAGTCGACTTCCACTATATTTAACAGCCAAATTTCTATGCTGACTCCGAACTCTCGTACCAACTATCAAGATAGACCCATAGTTATTTTTAAGGATCTGCTGTGTCGATTTATAGGTGTCCGTCCGATTTAGATAAATTTTACGCAGGTCATTCGAAAACTAATAATCGTAAATAACGAAAATCGAGAGGAACCTTTATACAGGGGCTACAGACCGATCGATGCACATCACTTTTCACACCAATCCTCCAAAAAAAAATTGCAAACTATGTTTTATGCTACATTTCAAAGCTCTACGTCAAATGATACGATCTGCATGTTGTTTGCAATAAACAGACGAAGACTGTTAAATCTACTTAGAATTTAATGCTGAGATGACGAATTTGGAATCTCTGGCCAATATTTGACCCTTGTATAGTGGAGGGCATCAAAATCACAAAAACATATGAAGAAAGTGTCGGATATAGTTGAAACGTGGTAGATCGTAATATTTAGATGATAGATGTACATCATGCTTCTCTTACCTATTCTCAGTGGTAGAAATTTTGTATAAAGACTAGCCTTTTAATGCCTCGATCAGGAAATAGATGGCCGACCATATGGAAAACATGCATTAAATATATTACAGGAATGTGCTATTGCGGAAATCCGCGAAAACCCTATAGAAGTGTGAGCTCTGTTAGATGATATCACGATGTGGTGACATAACATACCAAATTTGTCAGTTCCTGATGGTGTAATTTTATGTGTCATTCCTTCAAGGGTTTATCCACCATTCTATGTATAAACCAGTAAAGAAAGGTCAAAGGTCGAATGGGGTAGACTTTTTGATAGCCTAAACCGCTATTTAGAGCTACCCGTTATAAATAAACATTTATATTGGAAACTAATGTGAAGTGGATCTTACCAACCAAGGTATAGACCAGTTAGGGAACAAATATACAGGGTGAGCAGAGAAAACAGCAACCAAATTCAGACTGCTGTCGTTTCTAAGCCACTCGTCCGACAGCTGTTTAAATTATTCCAGTGACAGCTCATTATATTGTTTACAAGCGTACAAAAGCATTTTGGTGAGAATTTTCCAGAATAAAAGTTATTCGTGATGGAATTCAAGCGTGATAGTGTGATGTCTTTATATTTGTCTGGAAAAACACAAGTGGCTATCCTTAGAGCACTCCAGCATTTAAATGTGAATAAATGTTTTGTGTCTCGTACCATCGCTTGTTACCGTCATACTGGTAGCGTAGCCCGACGTCAAGGAAGTGGACGGAAGAAGAGAGCAACATTAGCAGAAATGGTTCGAAAAGTAAAGAAGCGACTAGATCGAAACCCGCGTCGCAGTGACCGAAAAATGGTTCATGAGCTGAACATATTGCAATGTACCATTCGACAAATATTAAAAAATAAGCTCGGGGTGAAGCCATTGAAATTCCAAAAAGTGCAAGAACATACACCGCAACAGAAAGAGAATAGACTCAAACGAGCTAAAGAGTTGATTAGCTTGGCCGAAAGTGGTGAGCTGCCTAATTTGGGTTTCTCCAATGAGAAAACATTCGTTTTCCAACAGATTTTAAACAAACAAATTGATCGTGTTTCCTGCCAAAGAGGTTAGCTGAAAAAGTGCACCTTCGGTTGGCCACCAGAACTCAAGCGCCGGTCATGGTGACGGTGTGGGCCGCCATAACAGCCGATGGTCGCTCCTGCCCGTATTAAACGATCGTGGCATCAGAATATATGCCGAATATAATCGAGAAAATATTCTGGATGGTATATTAAAGCCTTAGGCACGCAAACACTTTGGCCGCAGACCTTGGACATTCCAACAGGACTCATCGCACTCAGCACGCGCCACACAAGAATGATTACAAAATCAGGTTCCTCGCTTCATTTCCAGCGCACAAAGGCAACCAAAATCTCCGGATACAAATCCGTTGGGCTATTGTGTCTGGAGTATTTTGGGAATGGGCCAAAATACCGCGGGCAGCGTGTGACGGTTTCATTGGCCGTTTAAAGACCATAATTCCTGCCAAAGGTGACCAATTCGAAGAAATCTAAACTTATTCTAAAATTTTATTCTATTTCCGACATTTTTTTTCTTTCATTCGATAAAATTAAAAAACAAGTAAAAAAGCTGTATGTTCGGCGGGGCCGAACTATGAATACCCTTCACCATTTGGAACGAATTTGTCAATTCTCAAAAACAACAAAACCGTTAAAAATTCTGTTAAAATTATAAAAATACAGAATTTAGCTGTTATATTAGGGTCTATACGACGACATGAACCTGCGTTGGTAACTTTTTGTCGTAAGCCATTACAATATTCAAATGCGAAACTAACAAAAAAAATCGGTTAGAAGACGTGGACCTGGACAGACAATTTTCTGTTATAGGCTGTATTACCCATTACGAACTTCAAATACCAAATTTGGAATAATTCTGGTCAAAACTTTCCATAAAATCATTAAAATACCGAATATCGGGAGGTGCCGTTATATGGGGGCTTTGCGAAGACGTGGACCTGCACAGACAATTTTCTGTCTTAGGCTGTAGTATCCATTACGAACTCTAAATATGAAATTTGAAAAAATTCCGGTGAATAAATTAACTAAAATCATCAAAAATACTGAATATCGGGAGGTACCGTTATATTGGGACTATGCGAAGACGTGGAGCTGCACAGACAATTTTCTGTCTTAGGCTGTAGTATCTATAACGAGCTTCAAATACCAAATTTGAAACTTTTACGGAGAATAATGTCGCTAAAATCATCAAAATACCGAATATCGGGAGGTACCGTTGTATGCGGGCTATACCTAAACGTGGACCTGCATGGCCAATTTTTAATACCGAAAGTCCTGCAGACGTAACATACATTTGAGCAAAATTTTATCAATTTACTTCAAATCGTTCGGAAGCTAGAGTGATTTCCACAGACGGACAGGCGAACAGACGGACGGACATCGCTAAATCGACATAGAATTTTATGCTGATCTAGAATATATGTAATTTGTGGGGTCTAAAATGTGTATTTCGAGGTGTTACAAACGGAATGACAAACTTAATATACTCTCCATACTATGGTGGAGGGTATAAAAAACGTAAAAATGTATGGCGTGTGACTTTATTGCAGATTTTAATTTCACCCTGTATAGGTCAAATTTTTTTAAAACTTCCGCCAAAAAGAAACACATGAAGTTTTAAAATGCAGAAAACGTTCTAAATAATTTTTCTCAGCAATTTCTTAATTTTGATTCCGCGAGGTCACACTGTACCGATTCCTATGCCACACATAATGTTATGCCACATTGAATGTTTACAACGAAAGCGTAAAACTACATGCGAATATTTTCACTCATCGCCACTAATTGGATGGATATTATCCCATTGATATTTATAAGGGTAACATTACGAACTTGAACTTTCATAACATTATTTTCTAGCCGATAATCAAATGGAACGAACCTCCCCAAAAAACACACAAACGCGCACACACACCCATACACATTATCTATGCGAAGAATAGAAAGTTATACCGCCATCAGTTCTAATCAATGAACAAAATGAGTGATTGAATGAATGAAACATGCCGTTCCAGCGGCCAACTGTGTGTGTGTGTGTGCGTGAGTTCGCTTACATTCTCGACTGCGACTGGATTTTGTTGGGTCTCCCCAAATATAACCAATATTATTGTTGTTCAAATGAAAACGAAATTGTAATTTATATGCAAACAAAAACCAAAAACACCCACATTGCGTAGCTATTGAATCCATTGGAAATTTCATAATCGTTGCATTCAAATTCGGATGGACAATAGGTCAAGTGGAAGGGACCAAATAAATAATTGCATTTTTTAATTATTTCGAAATAACAAATTGAAATATGTGGAGCATTATTTTAAATAATCGATTACAACATAGTATTAATATGTTAGATTGGATTAGATGGTTGGAGTCGTTGGATTTAGTTGGAAATTTTTCTATTTTTCATGAATGATTAAACTTATAAAATATTTTAGTGTTCTGGTAACAATATGCATCGAATATTTAGCATGATAATCGAAATTTTCAGTCATAAGGAATGGTAATTTGCTTCTATTAAACCAGTAAATAAAGTCTTAAGCTTGGGCGGGGCCGACTTTATGATAACCTACACCACTTTGCTAATTTAGTAGAGCTCCGCATAAGAATTAAAAGTTTTTATGGAAGAATTCCATCATACACGCTATGATTATAATTATAATTTAAAGTTCAAAGGACTAAATATGCCGAAGCATTTGTATCTTTTAAATTCGGACTTGTATTGCCCATTTGGTGCACAATTAATTTGAAATCGGATAAAGACATATATATGCGAGCTATATCCAAATCGGAACCGATCTCGATAAAATTTGGCAAAAATATTTCTGTGAATATCGTTGTTACGGAGTGTATATTACGGCTGTGGGTAACAAATATAACAAATCGGATGAACAGTATATGTGGGAGCTATAGCTATATCTGAACCGATCTTCACCAAATTTGACATAGTAGCTTCTAGACTCAATTCGGTCGTAAATACCAAATTTCATCCCATTTAAGCAAATATTAGACGTTTGGGGTACAATAAAAGGTAAATCGGGCGAAATTATATATGGGAGATATATCCAAATCTGAACCGATCTCGATAAAATTTAGCAAATGTATTTCTGAGCTGTATTTAATAAATTTCCCCAAATAAATTTTCCAAACGGCTGCGGGGGACAAAAATAATAAATCGGATGAACAATATATATGGGAGCTATAGCTATATTTCAACCGATTTCGATCAAATTTGGCATACTTATGGTTGTATGTGCAAAATTCCATACTATACGGGCTTATATTACACGTTTGGTGCACCATAAAAGGCAAATCGGACGAATATATATATGGAATCTATATCTAAAATTTTACTCCAATTTCAATAAGGTTCGTCCTTGGGCCAAACAAATGATTTGTGCAAAATTTCATTTGGATAGGGCAGTAAGTGCGAACTGTACTTTGTATACAAAATTATATGGACAGACGGACGGACGGACATGCATAAATCGACTCAGAATGTGATTCTATGCAGATCGTCAAAAGGAACTATGGGTCTATCTCGTTTTCTTTTGCCTGTTACAAACAAATGCACAAAGACATAACAACCTGACCACCTTGTGGTGTAGGGTATAAAAAACAATAAATTTTACCTTGTCGATATTTTCATTTAAATTTTTTAAGGTCCAGTTCCACAATGGGCCCTATCGGTTCACGTTTTCCTATAGTCCTCATATAAGGCATATTCTGATATCCAATGTTTGGACGATTTAAATCACATTCTCTATAGAAATTGTTTTCAATTAGGTATACGGAGTTCGTAATAGGTGGGACAGATCATTGTTTATATAGCCCTCGCATAGCCTGGATGTGTACTGGAGGTTTATTGTATTTTGATGGTTTTAGCCACATTCCTTCGCGGAAGTGTTTTAAACTTACCAAAAATTGTCTATTGCCACGAACTTTGACATTGTCTTGTGGCTTTGGTTATGCTCGAACGGAGTAATGTAATAATGATAGCAATGACACTACGTGTTGGGGTATTATAAGTTTGATTGGGCCAAAAATTGGGTACCACCTCGAAATATTGGTTTCCCACATAGGAAAGTATATATGGATATTCCTATTTCGCCGAGCTTAGTCGATCTAGCTTTGTATGTCCGTCTGTCCATGTTAATTTGTAGCCACTCTACAGGTCGCAATTATGGCCCGATCTTCACGAAATTTAGAATAGAGGTGCACTAGGGCCAGAATAGAACCCTATTGGTTTTGGAGATGATTGCATAATATTTAGGGGTTGGAATGAACCAAAAACTGAAAAATTTCCTGATATTGCAATTGCTATACAGTTTGCAATTATAGACCAATCGAAGCGGAAGTTAGTACGGGGCTAGAGCTGAAGGCTAGGCAGAAGCCTTTTGATGGCAATCGGGTGATATTTAGTGGGTGAAATGGATCATAACATTTGTGTTAAATAAAAATAAATTTTTCCATTAAACCGCGAATATTTTTAATCCCGGCGAAATCACAAATAGACGAACAGGTCAGGACCGTTACGTAGATGCCGATAGTAAATATATCGGATATATATATATAGCGAAATATATACAATTTGTCTATACAAAAGGAAGGGGATGTTAGCTAGAATTCTTATATCTCAAGAATGACTTGACCGATTTTGACAAATTTTGTTAATTCAGAATGTTCTCTTGGCATAAAAGTATGAAATCTAAAAACAGCAAAGATGACAATAATGATGTTAATATTGATTTTGTAATATTTTGTGAATTTTTTTTATGTTTTCATATTTTTTATCGCATGCGATTTTTTTCAATTGTACTTATAATATTGGAGTGTACATTTTTTAATATTTTTTCACTTTACAACACAAGTTGGGGTTATTATATACAGATTACAATTATCGTCCGACCAACAACTAAAAATATTCCTGATTTTGCAGCCGTGTCACAAAGGACACGAAATCTCGCATGAAGCTTGAGTTTAGGAAAGAAGTAGAATGGACTAGTACTTTTGTGTGAAAGAATACCAGCATTATTTACAGGCGATATCCGAAACACACAAAATGCGAACTATCGTAGACAAGCAAATCATATAGATGGGTCTAAATTTGAAGATACAGAGGGGCCTCTTGCTTTGGGAGGTGATCGCAAAATATTTATTCAAATTTATTCAAATGAACCAAAAACATAAAATAAATCCTGATCACACAATTGAAGCCAATCGACACGGCTGAGAAGAGAGTTAAGGATAGGGAAGAATTCTAGATGACCATTGGATTATATTTATCTGTAAAATGTACCACAACAACTAATAGCACGATGAAGTGCGTAAATATTGGGTAAATGTGTCTGGTCAAAATGCTAAGGGTAATATCTGGGCAGCGCACCGAGACATAATTTCAAAAGCGAAATCTTCCAACATGGATTTGGACATAAAGGGGCTTCTAATATATTGTAGTGTTTAGGGTATTACATAGTCGGCCCCGCACGTCTATAGCCATTGCTTACTTGTTAAATGTATGATTTTTCGAAGCCTAACATTGCTTTAGTGCACTCTATAGCCATGTTATTTGTTTCAAGAGGTACAAATGCCTCCGTCAAATTTGGGGGGAACATTATGGTCAGGGTACACCCATAGTTCCTTTTCGTGATCTTCATAGAATCACATTCTGAATCTATTTATGCTTGTCCGTCCTTCTGTCCGTACGTCGGTCCATGTTTTTTTGTAAACAAAGGTCGCATCTATTGCCCGATCAAGATAAAATTTTGCACAAATCATTTGTTTGGCCCAAGAGCGAACCCTATTGAAATTGTAGGTAATCGGTCAACATTTATATATAGCTCCTATATATATCTTTGTACGATTTAAATCGTTCAGATATGACTATAGCTCTCATATCCGATTTGTTATTTTTGTCCCCCATATCCGTTATATGCACTCCGTAAAAATGATATTCGGGAAAATATATCAAATACAGCTCAGAAATATGGAAGTTAAGAAATATGCATAATGGTATAGTGTATCATATAGTCGGCCCAGCCCGGGTTTTGACATTTCCTTACTAGCTTTTGTATATTTTGGTGCAAATGATACCAAATTTAGTGCTTTACCATACTTTTAGTAAACCTATTGTTTCAATTTCGTATTAGCGAGCCTCATTTCAAATTTCAGAATAATAGCTCGATCCTTTACCCAAATATCAATTTTATTATATATATTTTTTTTTTTTTAATTTTCGTACTTTTCCCAATCCGCCACCATATTTCAACCCTGCACAACAAGTAAAAAAGATGTAAGTTCGGCCGGGCCGAACTTTGAATACCCTCCACGATTTGGAATGGATTTGACAATTTTCAAAAAATAAAATCCGTTAAAAATTCTGTTAAAATCTTAAAAATACCGAATGTAGCCGTATATTAGGGTCTATATGACGACGTGGACCTGCATAGGCAAATTTTGTCACAAGCTATTAGAATATTCAGATGCGAAACTTGAAAAAAATCTGTTTATAAAGTAGCTAAAATCATCAAAATACCGAAAATAGGGGTTATAAAACGTGGACCTGCACAGGTAATTTTCTGGCATAGGCTGAAACTTCAAATGCGAAATTTGAAATAATGCCGGTTAGAAATGTTGCTAAAATCATCAAACTACCGCATATCGGAAGGTACCGTTATATGGGCGCTATACTAAGACGTGGACTTACATGGCCCATTTTCAATACCAAAAGTCCTGCAGACAATATAACAGTATCTCCCGATATTCGGCATTTTGATGTCTCTTAACAGTATTCATCGGATTTGTTTCAAATTTGGTATTTGAAGTTCGTAATAGATACTACAGCCTAAGACAGAAAATTGTCTTTGCAGGTCCACGTTTAACGGTACCTTCACATAACGGTACCTTCCGATATTCGGTATTTGAATGATTTTAGCGACACTATTCACCGGAATTCTTCCAAATTTGGCATTTGATGTTCGTAATGGATGCTACAGCCTGTGACGAGAGATTGTCTTTGCAGGTCCACGTTTTCGTATAGCCCCCACATAACGGTACCTTCCGATTTTCGGTATTTTAATGATTTTGGCGTCATTTTTCACCGGAATTGTTTCAAATTACGTACTTAAAGTTCGTAATGGGAACTAAAGGCTGTGACAGAGAATTGTCTATGCAGGTCCAGGTCTTCGTATAGGCCCCATATATCAGTACCTCCCTATATTCGGTATTTTGACGATTTTAGGTACAACACCCACCGAAATTGTTTGAGATGTCGTATTTGAAGTTCATAATGGATGCTTCAGCCTGTGACAGAAAATTGTCTACGCTGGTCCAGGTCTTCGCACAGCTCCGAATTAACGGTACCTCCCTATATACGTTATTTTGATGATTTTAGCTACATTATTCACCGTTTATTTCAAGTTTCGACAACTTATGGCAAACAATGCCGATGTAGGTCCACGTCGTATAGACCCCATAATAGCGGCTATATCCGGTATTTTTAAAATTTTGACTGAATTTTTTAAGGATATAATTTTTTGAAAATTTCCAAATTTCTTCCAAATGGTGGAGCGTATACAAAGTTCGGCCCCGCCGAACTTACTGCTTTTTAACTTGTTATATATTCCCCATATTCTGTGCTAATAATTTAAAGCTCTGTGCTAAATTTTATGAAATATATCTCAAACTAGAGATCCCTTTGAACACGGGTAAAACTAAAAGCCATTTCCGACTACCTACAAACTCCCAACATCAAAAATCCCGGTAATCTACTTCTAATCAGCACTCAACGTCCGCCGTCTACAACTACAAACCTACAAAACGTCTACAACCAGAACATCGACACAATTTTCTATAACTCAATCAACTGCCGACACCCATAGATTATTATCTATTATATCCATATTATTGTACTTACACACCGAAGGTCGTAAGGAAATCCTCTAAAATCCTAACAGAGACACTGGGTACAACTGAGCCTTGCAATAAGTTGACCTATTTTTGAGCTATCTTGTCACAAAAATGAGTGGCTGGACTGCATTTGACGATCATTAAACTGCCATTTGGTTGCACATTAAAAATGAATACTAATTGAGTTATATATTTTACCCGAATTTTCTCAATATTAGTCTGGGGTTCCATTTCAATTTTATTCAATACTTACGTATATTCTGTAAAGTTAATAGGAATATGTTTATGTATTTTGGTATTCATATTATCTATTTTTTAAGCTTCAAACAACCATACATTGTTAAAAAACATAAAACATGTTAAACCCTTGGGTTCCTCCTACTCCGCAATAAGAATATATTAGGTTTTCATGTTTGTCCCTAAATAATTGAAATGAAAATAGCTTTAATCCCATACTTCAGTCTTCATTCGATGCACGTTCCAACAGAATTTAATCCTTAAAGTCTAGACAGCTAAAAATAAAACAAATCTCAGTCATTGGGGCTCATTAAAGTAAAAGTATCGACAAATTTCTACTTCATAATCATCTCCAAGGTATTTTTCTTTAAAATTATTATTATTTGTTTAAGTAGTAATTAAGAGCCTTTAAGAAAATGCCTTAAAAATGTAATAAAACGAAATTTTAACGTAATTAATTAAACAATGCCTGCCAAGCGTTTATTTTAGAGGAAGATAGGGTAAGTGTGCCTAAGTTCGGCATGTCCCAGTAGTCGGCACTTTTAATTTTTAAGCCCAAAAACATGAAACTATTATAACTAAATGTATTTTGTTTACTTCAAATATATTGTCAGCTATCTTTGTGTACAATTTCGCTAAGAAAATATGATTTATTCTAATAAAAATTAAATTTTTGTCTGTGAAGGTCCTCAACAATCCATATTTTTAAAGAAAATACAATAAAGACGTCGAATCAGTTTAACTAAACAAAAATATTATATTTTAATGAATTAATTTATTATTATTATTAATTATTCTTACAAAAAACTTGGTATGCCGACTGTTGGAACATGCCATACCGACAATTAGCAAGTGGTGCCGACTACTGGCAAAAAAGCATTGTTTTAATAAAACTACAAATTTATGAAATTTAATAAAAAGTTATTAAAACTTTATTTATTATTGCAAAAACTATATAAAATTTCGAATCTGAATAAATTAACTTTGTAATAATTGAAAAGTTCCACTCAGAATGGTGAGCGATTAAAAACGCGAAAATCCTAAAAGTGCCGACTACTGGTACATTTACCCTACTGTTTATTTATACATACACACATACATACATACAAATGTTTGTTTATTTGTATGCCAACGGGCTGGGCAGACATTTCCACTTGTGCCTGACTGAGAGAAAATGGGCCAAAATAAGAACATTCAGTTGTTGTTGATGTTATTGTTGCGTCTTTAAACCTGGAAGCCATTTTCGTCTGTGAATAAGTATGAGTTCTTTGTAATACTTTTATGATGTTATGACTTTGTGTCTTTAAATGAGGTAGGAACATACATTAGGCCTTTAAACAAAATTCAAGGGTGCATGCCGATATCTTCGATTCTACAATAGCTTTACAACATACAATTATGTGTGTAATAAGAAAATGAATGCGAAAGAAAAACTAGTTTTTTTTTCAAATTTAAGATAATTGCAAAGTATTTAGGAGTTGAAATGGACTAAAAACAGAAAAATTTCCCCTGATCTATATTTGCGACCTGTGGACGGAATTTAGCAATCGACGGAGGGAATTTAGCATGAGACAAAAGCTTGGAGCTACGCAGAAGCCAACCAATATGGATGGTCATCGAATAATATTTAGCGGGTGTAACTGGCAATAACTTTTATGTAAGAAAATAGCAAAATCACAAATACACGAAAAGGTCGCTTCTAACGTCGGATTAATGTCGATATCTAAGATATCACATATATAGCTAAATACAATACAATCTCATATATCAAAGAAGGGGAGAAGTTAGTTAGACCGCTTATAGCTCAAGAACGGCTGGACGAATTTTGAAAATTCAGAAAATAATAAAATTTAGAAAAATCGCACAAAAATGCTAATAACGAGTAAAAACGGAGCCAAGGCTTGGCCAAACTTTTAATACTTTCCATCATTTTGAAGTTTTTTGTCATAGAAGTTATTCTTAAAATAACTTCTGGGGAGAATATCCCAGACAAAAAACAAGGGAACTGATGAGGATTGGTGGCTCTTTCCGAAACCTAGGTATTCCCTGCCTTTCCCCCTGGTAAACATTACCATCGTTCTCCACTAAAAAACAAACGTTGTTTTTTATAAAAACAACAATAAAGGGATAAAGCCTGACCATTTTGCAACAACAAAATGGTCAGGCTTTATCGGGTGTACCGTTGTATGGGGGCTATATATGAGGAATTCTGACAATTCCATTAAAAAATTTGGGTGCAATCATCTTAATAACGAATATCGGGGGGTACAGTTGTATGGAGGTATACGATATAGTGTACTTATATAGACCATTCTCTTCTTCTGCCAAAAATTCATGTAATTTGGACAATTAACCCCAAATCGGTTAAAGATATATATGGGAGCTAAACTAACTTTGAACCGAATCTCACAAATTTCAATAGGGTCAAACAAATATTTTTTGAAAAATTTCAACTCAATCGGATCATAAATGCATTTGTTCACAAAAATACATGGACAGACGGACTGACATGCATAAATCGACCCAGAAAGCCTAGCTCATCCCCATGTTAAAATATTTATTTGGCAAAAAATAAACAGTTGTGTTTTTTAACAAATTTTAAGTTAGTCGTAAACCAGTTTGTTTTGCCGGAGGGATACTTATAATAAAAAGTGGCAAAGAAAATCTCAAGTGGAATATTGGCAGGTAATAGGAGAATATATTTGCACATAAATTTCGCAACACAAGGCTTTTAAGTTTTTTTAGAGAGTTACAGATTACTTTAAGGATCCTTGATTTCATGTGCATGTCGGCCCACTCTTTTGGTAAAGCACCTTTGACTCCCTTTAGTAATATTTCCCACTTCATTTCGTAAAGTTTTGGCATTTTATACTATCAATATAGGTTTTAATTCCAATCGATTTTGCTGATTATTTGTTTTTTGGTTTCTTTGCAGGTGGGAAACGTTGCAACAGAAAGTCACCAGTAAGGAAAAGTCAAAAGAAATGCGGGACCGACCATATGATACCCTACCCCACTAGGCATATTTAGTAGAGCTCCCGAAAAAAGAATCTATTAAAAATAGATCATACCACCTATCACCATTTGGCTTTAGAACAGTTATAGTTTGGTATCAGAGGGAGCTAATATATGGAAGGCAAATCCAATTCTGAATCGATTTTCACTAAATTTGTAGGAGTGCATGGGAAGGATTATATTTAAAAAAAATATTTCGTAGTTCCACAAAATGGACACGTACGGACATTTTGGGCTGGTCTCGATAAAATTTGTATCAACTATCATTGTTGCCGAACGGATATTACGAATGTGAGGGACTAAAACACCAAATCGGATGAAACATATATATGGGAGCTATAGCTATATCTGAACCGATTTTCTCCATATTTGTTGTACTGGCTTCTAGACTGAATTTGGTTGAATGTGCCACAATATCTGAACCGATTTTCTTCGAATTCGATGTATTAGTGTTTAGACTGAATTGGGTCGGATATACCAAAATTCAGGTCATTTGGACTTATATTGGCCATTTGGTGCACAATTAACCCGAAATCGGTTGAAGATATATGGGAGCTAACTCTCATCTGATTATCACCAATTTCAGTAGGGTTCGTCCTTGGGCCAAACAAATATTGTTTGGATAAAAAATGTGAAATGCATTTTGTTCACAAGAATACATGGACGGACAGACGGACGGACAGACAGTCGGACAGACAGACGGACGGACAGACGGACGTACGGACAGACAGACGGACATGCATAAATCGACTCAGAAAGTGATTCTATGAAGATACTCAATAGTAACTATGGGTCTATCTCGCTTCCTTCTCCCTTTTACAAACAAATGCACAAAGACATAATACCCTTGCCACTATGTGGTATAAGGTACAAAAACCGAAAATACTCCCCGATTCCTTGATCAATTTATCCTCGGACTTCTTTCGAGTTGGCGTCTGAAAGTAGCATAATATTTCGATTCAGGTGTTAGAGGCTTAAAAGAAGATATATTTTACACAACATTTCAAACTATATTTTAAAATAATCCACATATCTGGGTGCAATAGTTATTATGAAACTTTTATTCAAAATATATGTACTAAAAGTGAAAATTATGTCTTTGCTCTTCTTACTGTTAATTTAACGCGTAGCCAATCCAAGTTAAAAACCCCCTTCATATTTCATTTTCTTGGGAAAAATGTCAAAGTGAGAATTTTCTAGATCAAATTTCATTGTTAGTTTCCGAGCAAAAGGAATTCTTAAATGTAATATCTACAATAAAATATTACCTTAATTTTTACCTGTTATATCTAAACAAGTAAAAAAGCAGCTAAGTTCGGTCGGACCGAACTTTTAACACCCTCCACAATTCGAAGGAGTTTAAAAGATTTCAAAAAAAAAAAAAGAAACGATAACTACAACTTAAAGGAAAACCTTTATATGGGGATTATACGAAGACTTGGACCTGTATATGAATTTTTTCCCACAAATTGTAGTACCCATTAAGATCTTTCAATACGAAATTTGAAACGATTCCGGTGAATAATGTTGCTGAAATCATCAAAATATCCGACTATCGGGAGGTACCGTTATATGGGGGCTATACGAAGACAACATTTTTGGTTATAGGCTGTAGTACCCATTACTAACTTTAAAAACGAAATTTGATAATATTCCGGTAAATAATGTCGCTAAAATCATGAAAATACCGAATTTTTGGTAGGTACCGTTATATGGGGCCTATACAAAGATCTGGATTCAAGATTTTTGCCACAGGTTGTAGTACTCATTAGGATCTTCCAGTACCAAATTTAAAACGATTCCGGTGAATACTGTTGCTCAAATCATCAAAATACCGAATTTCGGGAGGTACCGTTATATGAGGGCTATACGAGGCTGTAGTACCTTAAACGAACTTCAAATACGAAATTTGAAATAATTCCGGTAAATACTGTCGCTAAAATCATGAAAATACTTAATATCGGGAGGCATCTTTATATGGGGGCTATATGAAAACGTGTACTGACATGGCCCATTACCTACTGGTAAACTATGCATGTATGCAAAATTTTAGCCTTCTATCTCAAATATAGCGTGATTTAACAGACTGACAGATGGACATCGCTAGATCGTCCAAGAAATTTACGCGGAACCAGAATATATATACTTGGTAGGGCCTATAATGAATATTTCGAGGAGTTACAAAAGGAATGACTATACCCTCCATAGAATGGTGGATTAGCACTTTTTTCCGATTCGCTGCAAATTGTTTGTAATTTCTCTGTTCAACAGCCAGTCTGTATTGTGGAAAAGTCGACTCAATAGTACTTGCGTATAGATCAAAATCAAAAGGATTTCTGTGTTCTTCGGTTAAATGTTGTTTAGTTTTGACCATTATCGTATATGCAACCCCCATATTTTGAGATATATTTCTCAATATTGAAGATAGAGCTTCGAAATTTGATAGAGATTTTTAAGTTACATCCAAAATCATTGGGATGGAAAATGCGTCATATCGATCAATTTTTGGAATAGTCTGCTTGTAAAGATAACTCCGTTTTCAAGTATTTTGTCTAATTTTATTATGGAGCACAGTAATTCGATGTGATTTTTGATCGTTCGTGTAGCTTTTAGCTTATGAAGCTTATTATTGTACTCATTGACTCTCTTATTTTTTAATCCTGATTGGAAATGTTGAAACCCCCTTGGCCGCATTTTAATATAAGCAAACAATATTATATTGTCCTGTCACATTATTGGACTCCTACATTGGGTTTAATTCTATGACAGCGACCGGTTCTATAACAGCCATCTTTTTCACTACTTTTCTAAATTATTATTTCAATTAATTTCCCATTTTTAATCTCCAACAAAAATAACTTAGTCATCTTTAAAATAATTTCGAGTGGTTTATTTTAATGCCCAGCCACACAGTAGTGGCCACCATGATTATTAAGCTCCACCGGGGGAATGTTATTTTCATTTTCAATGACACTTTTGTGGTTTCACACTCCATTCAAGAGAATCTTTGTTGTTTTTTTTTAGATTACACTCTAGTGGCAGCACTCCTGGAATACAGTTTTACCTGTTCATTGTAGTGGTATACTGCATAGAGTTAAAACCGTAAATATGCTGAACGAGTATATACAACGAGATTTGTATTTGTTTGCATGTATGGTATATAGGAGTGTACACAAAACATATTTATGTAGTTTTGAGTTATTTAATTAAACAACAAAAATATTGGAATCCATATGATGGACTCATGCTACACTAGGTATGAATATGATGCGTGGAATGGAAGTGATGGTGCTTATATTCAAGTCGGAAAGACAGGGAAGATAGATATCATCACCCAGAATATTGTCGCAACGTTATTTTTTATTCAAAAATCTATGAAAATGTCAGCCCTCGATTTATTGTAAAACCAAATATTTGATATATTATTCATTATTATTTTCAAAATAAGCAATGTAGACTGACAAAGCAAGGTGAGATGAAAAAACTGCAACCAACTTCAGACTGAAGTCATTTACGAGCCACTCGTCTGACAGCTGTTAAAGTTATTCCAATGACAGCTCATTATATTGTTTACAAGCGTACAAAAGCATTTTGGTGATAATTTTCCAGAAATTCGAAATTCGTGATGCAATTCAAGCGTGGTAGTGTGATTTCTTTATATTTGGGTGTAAAACCACAAGTGGCTATGGATAGAGCAATCCAGCATTTTAATGTGAATAAATCTTTTGTGTCTCGTACCATCGCTCGTTACCGTGATAATGGTAGCGTAGCCCGACGTCAAGGAAGTGGATGGAAGAAAACAGCAACATCAGCAGAAATGTTTCGAAAAGTAAAACCAGTAAAGAAAGCCTGAAAGTCGGACGGGGCCGACTTTATGATACCCTACACCACTTTGCTAATTTAGTAGAGTTGCGCATAACAATTAAAAGTTTTTATGGGAGAATTCAATCATACCCGCTATGATTATTATTATAATTTCAAGTTCAAAGGACTAAATATCCCGAAGCATTTGTATCTTTTAATTTCGGACTTGTATTGCCCATTTGGTGCACAATTAATGTGAAATCGGATAGAAATATATATGGGAGCTATATCCAAATCGGAACCGATCTCGATAAAATTTGCCAAAGATATTTCTGAGCTGTATTTGATGTATTTCCCTGAATATCGTTGTTACGGAGTGCATATTACGGCTGTGGGTAACAAATATGACAAATCGGATGAACAGTATATATGGGAGCTATAGCTATATCTGAACCGATCTTCACCAAATTTGACATACTAGCTTCTAGACTCAATTCGGTCGTAAGTGCCAAATTTCATCCCATTTGGGCAAATATTAGACGTTTGGTGTATAATAATGGGAGTTTGGTGTATAATAATATAATGGGAGCTATATCCAAATCTGAACCGATCTCGATAAAATTTATCAAAGGTATTTCTGAGTTGCATTTGATATATTTCCCCAAATATTGTTGTTACAGAGTGAAATTACGGCTGCGAAGGACAAAAATAACAAATCGGATGAACAATATATATGGGAGCCATAGCTATATCTGAACCAATTTCGATCAAATTTGGCATACTTATTTTCAGGCCTAATTTGGTTGTATATGTAAAATTTCGGGCTGATATTACACGTTTGGTGCACAATAAAAGGCAAATCGGACGAAGATATATAAGGGAGCTATATCTAAATTTTTACCGATTATCTCCAATTTCAATAGGGTTCGTCCGTGGGCCAAACAAATGTTTTGTGCAAAATTTAATATGGATAGTGTAATAAATGCGACCTGCATTTTGTTCACAAGAATACATGGACAGACGGACTGACATGCATAAATAAATTCAGAAAGTGGGTCTATCTCGCTTCCTTCTCCACGTTACAAACAAATGCACAAAGACATAATACCACTATGTGGTGTAGGGTATAAAAAGCGATTTGATCGAAACCTACGTCGCAGTGGCCGAAAAATGGCTCTTGAGCTGAACATATTGCAATATTCCATTCGGCAAATATTAAGAAATGAGCTGAAATTCCAAAAACCGCAAGAACTTACACCGCAACAGAAAGAAAATAGACTCAAAAGAGCTAAATAGTTGCATCGCTTGGCCGAAAGGGGCGAAATTCCAAATTTGGTTTTCTCCGATAAGAAAACATTCGTTGTCCAGCAGTTTGTAAACAAACAAAATTATCGTGTTTACTTGCCAAAAAGGTCAGCTGAAAATTTTGCACGTTCGGTTGGCCACCAGAACTCAGGCGCAGGCCATGGTGATGGTCGGCCGCCATAACAGCCGATGGTCGTTCTCCGCTCGTATTAGTCGACCATGGCAACAGAGTAAATGCCGAATATTATTGCGAAAATATTCTGGAGGGTGTATTAAAACATTTTGGCCGCAGACCTTGGACATTCCACCAGGAATCAGCACCATGGCACTCAGCTCGCGACACTCAAGAATGGTCACCAAAATCTCCAGATACAAATCCGTTGGACCATTGTGTCTGGAGTATTTGGAAAGTAAGGTTGACACTAAAAACTACCAAAATTTCGATCACCTCAAGCAACTGCTTCGCATGAAATGGGCCAAAATACCGCAGCGCAACATTCGGGCAGCGTGTGACGGTTTCATTGGCTGTCTGAAGGCCATAATTCGTGCCAAAGGTGACCAATTCGAACATTTTCCGACGTTTTCTTGCTTTCATTCACTTAAAACAAATAAAAAAACTGTAAGTTCGGCCGGGCGAACTTTGAATACCCTCCACCATTTGGAACGAATTTGGCAATTCTCAAAAACAATAAAATCCGTTAAAAATTCTGTTAAAATCTTTACAATATCGAATGTTACTGTTATATTAGGTTCTATACGACGACATGAACCTGCATAGGTAACATTTGTCATAAGCCATTACAATATTCAAATGCGAAACTTAAAAAAATCGATTAAATGTCGATAGAATCAAAATACCGAATATCGGGAGGTACCGTTATATGGGGGCTCTACGAAGACGTAGATCTGCACAGACAATTTTCTGTCGTAGGCTGTAGTATCCATTACGAACTTCAAATATCAAATTTGAAACAATTCTGGTGAAAATATGTCAATAAAATCATTAAAATACCGAATATCGGGAGGTACCGTTATATGGGGGCTATACAAAGACGTGAACCTGCACAGACAATTTTCTGTCACAGGCTGTAGTATCCATTAGAAGTTGCAAATACCGAATTTGAAACAATTTCGCTTAACAAATTCACTAAGATCATAAAAATACCGAAAATCGGGAGGTGCCGATATATGGGGGCTATACCAAAACGTGGACCCACATTTGCCATTTTCAATACCTAAAGTCCTGCAGACATAACATACATTTGAGTAAAATTTTATCAATCTACTTCAATTCGTTCGGAAGCTAGAGTGTTTCGCTACGGACATCGCTAAATCGACATAGCATTTTATGCTGATCAAGGATATATATATATACTTTGTGGGGTCTAAAATGTGTATTTCGAGGTGTTGCAAGCGGAATGGCAAACTTACTATACCCTCCATACTATGGTGGAAGGTAAAAAATTAAAAATTATGGCGTTTGGCTTTGTTGCAGTCTTTTTTTCTCCCCCTGTAAATCCACTAACTTTGTGAAGTAATTCGATTCCGCCGTAACAAATCTTATTATTTAAAATAATATCTCAATACGAAACCTTATAGTAGCCTTTATCCAATTAATTGTTTTTCTCCCGTTCTCGTCACAAGTATCCTAGGGATTCTGAATAGGTGTGATGACATTATGTCGCCATACTCCATGCAACATCAAACTCCATCCACACTGAAACCCCACAATTGCAAAATAGTTGGCAACAAGTTGTTGTAGTTAGTGTTGGCTATGTTTTGTCAATGTAAATGCTCGACACTGGTATTAGTTTTGTTTTTTTTTTTTTTTTGCTTTACAGAAAACTATTCGAAAACAACAACAACAACTGCAACAAAAAAGTATTTCCATAATATAATTAAAGTAATTAAAACACAAAACAATGCGAACAATACCAAGAGTTACAAATGAAAATACAATGAAATCTCACAAATATTTGTAAAACAGAAAATAAATTTGTTACGGATTGTGGACATTATCATCCACCTGGAGACAGTGGCGTAGCTAAAGAAGCTGCAAGAGGAGTGGTATTGAATTAGCAATATTTGTTGGAAGGAATCTAAAATTTCAGATAAAAACATACAATATTGTATACTCTGGAAGTTTTCAGGTCCCTGACCCTCTTATGTGTGACTAGCCACGCCATTGTCTGCAAATGCAAATAAACGAACGCATACATACTTTCCATTATCCTGAATGCATTAAATACTCACACTAATAAAACATATTTTGTTGCTATTACAGGGAATTACACACACACAAATACACTCAATTTAAGTTATTTTATTATTATTTTACTCGATTTACCCAAATGAAATAAGTTGTTGATTCCGGTTTTCCAAGTGCTGTAAATAAATCTAGTGAAGGAAGTAAAAAGGCAGGCAGATTTATTTTTTGTATCCTTTACCATGCGGAAGGGAATTTATTTTTCGGCTTGCTAAAAGTTGTGATTCCCTTTGGATTTAAATTTTCGAATTTTTCAAAAAAGATCCTTACGCTATGTTCGAGAGCAATTGCAATGTTTTTTTCGAGGAAAACAAGAAAAAAAGCAGCTAAGTTCCGTCGGGCTGAATTTTTAATACCCTCCACAATTTGAAAAGAATTTTCAAATTGCAAAAAAAAATCCGTCGTAAAAAAATCGAATATCAGGTGTTAAGCTTGTATGGAGCTATACGAAAACGTGGATCTTTAGAGCCAATTATCTGTCAGAGAAAAAGGTGCCTATTACGAACTCCAAACGTCAAGTTTAATATAGTTCTGTGGAAAAATGTAGTTAAAATCCTGAAAATACCAAAGGTAACGCTATTTGGAGACTAAATTCAATTCAAATATTTCTGTTGAAAGGTGTGTCAAAATTCGCAAAAAACCGAACCGAACCGAATATGGGGAAGTACAGTTATATGTGAGATATACTAAAATGAGTAACTGCAAAGGCAATTTTCTATAATTACATACTTCAAATGACAAAAACATTTCGGTGAAAAGTGTGACACAGATTATCAAAATACCGAATATCTGGGGTAGACATATATGGGAGCTATACTTAAACTTGGACCTATATTAATACATACTGGGAACACAAGCTCCTAATTTACAGAAAATTCGGTTTGTAATTGTGACAAAAAAAAAAACTCCAAAAAAATCTTTAAATCTACCGGTACAGTTATCCGAAATCTCTATCAAAACGTGGACCTATATAGGCCATTTTCATTACCAAAAATTTTACAAACCTAAAACTCATCCGAGTAAAATTTTATCAACCTACATCGTTTCATAAGCTAGAGTATTTTTCACAGATGGATAGACCAATGGACATCGACATAGAATTTTATGCTGGGAAAGGGTACATGTAAACAAAGACCATAGCCGTGAGGCACCGACCATGTGATGCCATACAACACTATAATATATTGGAAAACCCCCTCAGGTCCACATCCATTTTGGTAAATTTTAAGAAATTATGTCATACAGTCCTGCAAAAAATTTATCTTTGGGTTTTACGCCCTCCGTCGTGCTGAAAGGTATTCCAAATAATCCTTTTACGCCCCTGTCCTAAATTCTAACCTTATGCAAAATTCCGTGGCGATTTTTAATTGTTCCCTGCAATATCGGAGAATTTTTCAATTTTCAGTTCATTTCAAGCTATAAATATTTCTACCTTAATAAATATGTTCAGGCATCTCTTCTGGCTCTAACCCAACCTCATAGAAAATTCCGTGTTGAAGGGAGAAAAATATTAAAAAAAGGTACAATTCAATATTGAAGGGCCGACTTTATCATAGCCTACACAACCTTGCGTATTTAGTATAGCTCCTTTAAAAAAACAGTTTTTATTAGGAATTTATTTAAAGTAAATCATAACCAACTATGAACCAAATAACTTTGATGTATAGTGCATGATATGACTTCGATAAGGATTATACTAAAAAAATATTTATTGGAGCAATAGATATACCGGGCCGAGGTTCATCAGATGGTAACATTCGGTTGAATATGAAACAAGTAAAAAAACATTAAGTTCGGCCGGGCCAAACTTTTAATACCCTCCACCTTAGGGTAAAAGAAACATTAGAAGAAATATGGCAAAAACCATTAAATTACCGAATATCGGGAGGTACCGTTATATGGGGGCTATACAAAAACATGGACCTATAACTACAATGTTTCGCTACACGAACTAGTGAAACATTATGACCCACAAATACCAATTTTGGACAAATCAGTGAAGAAATGTGGCAAAAACCATAAAAAATACCGAATATCGGGATGTACCGTTAAATGGGGGCTATATCAAATCATGGGCCCATGCATGCAATGTTTCGCCACCGGAGCTGGATCCCATTATGACCAACAAATACCAATTTTCAGACAAATCCGTGAAAAAAGGTTGCAAAAATCATCAAATTACCGAATATCGGGAGGTACCGTTATATGGGGGCTATACTAAATCATGGACCCATACATGCAATGTTCCGCCACCGGAGCTGGAAACCATTATGATCCACAAATACCAATTTTTAGACAAATCCGTGAAAAAATGTGGCAAAAAAAAACTAAAATACCGAATATCGGGATGTACCTTTATATGGGGGCTATACCACAACGTGGAACTATACATGCAATGTTTTGTCACCCGCTCAGGGACCCGTTATGACCTACAAATACCAATTTCCAGACAAATCCGTGAAAAAATGTGGCATAAATCATCTAAATACCGAATATCGGGAGATACCGTTATATGGGGACTATACCAGAACGTGGACCGATATATCTCATTTTCAATACCAACAATCCTAGACACAATGCAAATAGCTCTACTAAATTTTGGCGCTCTACGTCAAATAATGTGGGCTGTATCGTGATTTCAACAGACAGACAGACGGACAGACAGACAGACAGACGGACATCGTTAAATCGACTTAGAATTTTATGCTGATTATGAATATATATACTTTATGGGGTCTAAGACGAATATTTAAGGATGTTACAAACGGAATGACAAAGTTAATATACCCTCCTTTCCAAGGTGGAGTGTATAAAAATTTGTTCAATTTGGGCTAATATTACATATATGATGGACAACAACCGTAAAATCGGATGAAGATGTATATCGAAGGTTTATATATGACTGAGGTATCTTTGAGCAGTATCTGATGCCCTGTACTAAATCTTATTCTTGTGGAGTACATATTACGCATGTAAGGGACTTAAACGCCAAATCGTATGAAACATATATATGGGAGCTATCTGAACCGATCTTCACCAAATTTGAAGTAGTTACTTCTAGACTGAATTCTGTCGGATGTGCCAAAATGCAGGTCATTTGGTCATTTGGACTGATATTCGCCATTTAGCGCATAATTATACCGAAATCTGTTGAATATATATGGGAGCTATATTTAAATTTGAACTGATTCTCACCAATTCAACAGGGTTGGTCCTTGTGGCCAAAAATATTGTTTGGAAAATTTCATCTCAATCGGATAATAAATGCGACATGTATTTGTTCACAAAAGTAGGGGAAGGGGAAGAAGGAGATCATTGTAAGACCCTTATAACTCAAGAACGGCTTCAAGAATTTTATTTAAGAATGACAGAAAATAATAAAATCTAGAAAAATCGCTGTAGTAGAAGTTTATGATAAACAATCTTGTACAATATTTTGACTTGCAATACAGGGTGAGATAAAAAAAACTGCAATAATATCAAAAGTCATAATTTCTACATTTTTTTTTTAAATTTAATTGAATGAAACAAAAAATGTCGGATAGCATTAAATTTTGGAATAAGTTTAGATTTGTTCGAATTGGTCACCTTTGGCACGAATTATGGCCTTTAAACAGCAAAGGAAACCCTCACACGATGCCTGAATGTTGTTCTGCGGTATTCCCGGCGAAGCATTTGCTTGAGGTGATCGACACTGGTATTTTTTAGTGCCAACCTTGCTTTCCAAAATACTCCAGACACAATAGTCCAACGGATCGGCATCCGAAGATTTTGGTGGCCATTGTGCGCTGGAAATGAAGCGAGGAACCTCATTTTGTAACCATTCTGGGGGGTCGCGTGCTGAGTACCTACGATGCTGAGTCCTGAAATGTTCAAGGTCTGAGGGCAAAATGTTTGCGCGCCCAAGGCTTATTTTCGCGAATATTTTTTCGGCATTTATTCTGATACCACGTTCGATTAATACGAGCGAAGAGCGACCATCGGCTGTTATGGCGGCCCACACCATCACCATAGCCGGGGCTTGAGTTCTGGTGGCCAACCGAAGGTGCACATTTTCAGCTGGCCTATTTCGCAAGTAAACACGATCATTTCGTTTGTTTACAAACTGCTGGACATCGGAGAAAACCAAATTCGGCAGTTCACCACTTTCGGCCAAGTGAAGTAACTCTTTAGCTGTTTTAAGCCTACATCCTTTCTGCTGCGGTGTAAGTTCTTGCACGTTTTGAAATTTCAATGACTTACCCCGAGCTTATTTTTCAAAATTTGCCGAAAGGAATATTGCGGTATGTTCGGCTCACGAGGCATTTTTCGGCCACTGCGACTCGCGTTTCGATCAAGTCGTTCTTTTAGAACCATTTCTGCTGATGTAGCTGTTTTCTTCTGTCCACTTCCTTGACCTCGGGCTACGCTACCAGTATCACGGCAACGAGGGATGGTACGAAACACAAACGATATATTCACATTTAAATGCTGGAGTGCTCCAACTGTAGCCATCTGTGGTTTTCCAGCCAAATATAAAGATATCACACTATCATGCTTGAATTCCATGACGAATAACTTTTTTTCTGGAAATTCTCACCAAAATGCTTTCGTACGATTGTAAAAACTATAATGAGTTGTCGCTGGAAAAATTTTAACAGCTGTCGGACGAGTGGCTTAGAAATCCTAGCAGTCTGAAAGTGGTTGCAGTTTTTATAGCATCCACCATACTATGGAGGGTATATTCATTTTGTCATTCCTTTTGTAACTCTTCGAAATACTCATGTCGGACCCAACAAAGTATATATATTCTTGATCAGCGTAAAATTCTGCCATGTCCGTCTGTCTGTCTGTGTGTCAGTCTGTTGTAATTACGCTATCTTTCGATCAAATTGAGATAGAAGGCTAAAATTTTGCACAAATGTATAATTTGCCAGTAGGCAGGTTAAGTTCGTAAATGTGCCATGTAGGTCCAAGTTATCATATAGCCCCCATATAACGGTACCTCCCGATATTCGGTATTTTGATGATTTTAGCGACATTATTCACCGGAATTGTTTCAAATTTGGCATTTGAAGATCGTAATAGATACTACAGCCTAAGACAGAAAATAATCTGTGTAGGTCCACTTTTTCATATAGCCCCCATATATAAGTACCTCCCGATATTCGGTATTTTGATGATTTTAGCGACATTATTAACCGGAATTGTTTCAAATTGGTATTTGAAGTTCGTAATATATACTGCAGCATGCGGGATTGTTTTAAATTTCGCATGTAAAGTTCGTAATGGATACTTCAGCCTATGCCAGAAAATTGTCTGTGTAGGTCCACGTCTTCGTATAGCCCCCATATAACGGTACCCCCTATATTCGGTATTTTGATGATTTTAGCTACATTATAAGCAGCATTTAAATAGCATTTAAATATTGTAATAACTTATGACAAAAGTTGCCTATGCAGGTCCACGTCGTCGTATAGGCATTCGGTATTTTTAAGAATTTAACAGAATTTTTAACGGATTTTATTTTTTTTTTGGAAATTGCCAAATTTGTACCAAATGGTGGAGGGTATTAAAAGTTCTGCCCGACCCAGCTTACAGCTTTTTTACTTGTTTTATCTGACCCTGTAATTCCGGTTAGAGAGAGTATTTTTTTTATCATATTTTGAAAAAGAGCCAAAAATACCCCTTTGGTAACTTGTAAAGTTTAAAATATTAGATAAAACTGATCTGTGTATCGTTGTCAGTTATATTGCTTGAGACACTCTATTCCAAGGAATAGTAAACTAAAAATGTGAAAAAGGAAGTTTGTCCTCTCTTTGTAGCTTACATAGTGATGTTAAACTTTCTGCGATTCTCTAAATCAATTCAATGTATAGAAATGGCCTACAGGGGCTTAAAATACAATTTTTTTTAATCGCTTAATAGAATATACAGTGATTACAAACTTATTACGAGCCAGATAGTAGTACTTTTTCTATTTTTTTCAAGACTTACAGATTTTGTGAAATAAAGTTAAGACTTTATTAGATTTATTTCCATATTTTTTGTTTAGCATAGTAAACTTTCTTCCCGGTTCCTTTAAATGGCCTAAAACCAATGTAAAACTCTTTTAAAATAACAAAAATAATATTGAAAACCACAATATTTTATTTATTCAACATCTTCAAAGCATAATTCCATCCAACCTCGCCATTTGTTATTTGTTACTTAAAAAAGTATTCTCCCTCCTCAATGCAACACTTTCGCTCATTGTGGTCATTTGTTCGGGTTTTCATGTTCATTTTGCTTTATTCTACTTTTTTTTCCTAATTTATTACTCACTTTAGCCACATTATAAGACGGCCTAAAAGTAAACGCACAACAAAAACTTCAATGGCGAACAAAGAGAACAAGTGTGACACTTATGTGGGCCTTGCAGAACACACAACCAACGACCATAGCTCGTAAATTTCAAATCTCTAAATGTTTGTATGGCATGTCTTGCAGCCATAGCCAAAAGTGTTTAAAGCCACAATCTTGGCCAATTTATTATGTTTTCACGTACATATTCACTCAAATACATATTTGTATGCATTTAGCAACAAAATCGACCATAAGATACTCTTTGGTACTTATAAGATATTAGTTGAAAGTTGAAAATGTGTGCATACGTATGGTTGTATGGGTATATTTACGGTGGTATTATTTTTTTACACTGGGAGAAACTAAAACATAACAAGAAGTTAAGATGAGTAAGAAAGGGTTGTAGGAAGGAGAAGAGATTGGGGTATTTATACTTCTTAAGGAAGTGAAGTTAGTTTGTCCACTTATGATATATCTTGGTTAGGCTCTGTCAAAGGTTGGGAGAAATGAATTCTTTTTGGGTATGAAAATCTTTTGCAGTTATTGTGACATTAATTTGTTTGGTATATCGAGTTCCATTTCTTCTTATTTAGGAAAAAATCAAAAGAGGAAGCATTATTTGAAAGACCTCAAAAAGAGGGGGAGAATTTGAGAGAAAGAAAATAGCATTCATTTGTGCTCTTGTGGAGATCTTACCTCTTTAAGAAAATATATAGTACTAACAAATGCCCATTAAATCTACTGCGAAAAGTCCATCTTAAAATTTTAGATCCGTTCCAAAATTTCGTGTTAATTAATTTTAGTACTCAAGATTAGTACCAATTTGTTCCGTTTTACACATATTTTTTATTAAAACTTCATACATCGTACCAAATTGTGGACTCAAGGTTTTATGTATTATTCGAGATTTTCCTTTATAGGAAAGAATAATAGGAAACTGCTACCCTTTCACACCAAAAAGTATTAAAAACAAGTAAAAAAGCTGTAAGTTCGGCCGGGACGAACTTTTAATACCCTCCACCATTTGGGGGCTATACGAAGACGTGGACCTGCACAGACAATTTTTTGGCTGAAGTTTTTTAAAAAAATCGCCATATCTTCACCTAATATACCAACAAAGACCTCAATATCAAATTTCAGGTTTCCAGCCCAATAACAAATGTAGTACCATTTAGTACTTTTCGTACAGTTAAATATCAAATTTGAGGATTCCAGCCCCATTCCTGTAACAAATACCAAATTTAGTACCACTTAATACTTTTCGCACCAAGATAGAACGCATTTCCAAACCACCACCAAATCCCGATTCCATATTCCAACACAGACCTCATTATCACATTTTAGAATTTTAACTTTACTCCTTCACAAAAAAACCAATTTAGTCAATTCCAATAGAGATCTTAATATCAAATTTGAGGATTCCAGCCCTATTTCCTCAGCCAATACCAAATTTAGTACCATATAGCACTTTTCGTTAAAATCTTTAAAGCATTTCGAAACCACCGTCAAATCTCAATTCTAGATACCAACGAGACCTCAATATGAAATTTCAGAATTTTATATCTACCCCTTCACAAAATATCATATTTAGTAACACTTAGTATTTATCGAACAAGTAGGGTACATATTTCCAAAATCACCTACCTATCACATTTCCAGATACCAACAGAGACCTCAATACCAAATTTCAGGATTCCAGCTCTATACCTTTACTCATTACCATATGGTACCACTTAGTACCATATAGTACACACTTCCAAAGCCACCTCCATGTGTCCAAGATATATGCGAATGTCACCCGAATACCAATTTCAGATTTTAACCACTATATGTTCACCCAATACCAAATTTTACCAAATATACTAAAAGTTAGTACTTCTTGTCCTCTGGTAGTATCCATTTCCATACCCAGCTTTTTATCTCAAACCAAGCATCAAAGGCACCCCAATAAAATATTTCAAAATTCCAGCTGAATTCGTTCACCCCAAATCCAAAATATTCCAAATTTAATATCATTTAGTATTTTTTGTAAATTTCTAGTACAGGTTTCCGAAACCACCTCCATATTTCCAGTTTACATATGAACAGCGACCCTAATACCAACTTTCAGATTTCAAACACTACCTGCTTAGCCAATACCAAATTGTTCCAAATATAGTACTGTTTCGTACTTTTGTAGTACACATTTTCAAAATTACATTTTTATCACAAACCTATCGCCAACGGGGACCCCAATACAAAATTACAAAATTACAGCTTTATCCGTTCACCCTAATGCAAAATGTTCCGAATTTAGAACCATTCAGTTATGGTCGAACAATTAAAATACACACTTCCAAAGCCACCTTCATATGACAAGACTTCACATAAACAGCGACCCTAACACAAAATTTCAAACTGCTAGCAATATCTGCTCACCCAATACCAAATTGTTCAAAATATAGTAGGCGGTATAGTATAGTACCTTTTGTAGTACACATTTCCAAAACCAGCTCTTTATCACAAACCTACCGCCAACAGGGATCCCAATAAAAAAAATTAATATTGCAGCTTCATCTGTTCACCCCAAAACCAAACTGTTTCAAATTTAATACCATTTGGTACTTTTCATACAATTTCCAAAACGACCTTCATATATCAAACTTATTTTCCAACCTTGATTATCATACCGAACTTCAAGTTTTTAGCTCTATCCGTTCACATAATACCAAATGGTACTAATTTAGAACTTTTCGTAACTTTAAATTTCGAATTTCCAAAAATCCTTTGGTACATGTATTCTGCACTCCATCAGAGACCCTCATTTAAAATTTTGTACCCGTTTAGTACGAAGTTCCAAAAAACAAACCGTATCACACTCCAACTCATAAGACTCGTATAAAATTTCAAGATTCTAGGTTCATGCTGCCCATTTACCATTGGACGTATGGGTGAACGAAATTTGGACTAAAGTTTCGAATCTGAAGTCTGCTTAATCAATGACTACACGTCTTAGAGCCTCTGGCAATATGCGTTGAACACCTGGAATATCCAACTTCGGCTTTGGGCTGCATTGGCTTCGTTCTACCCACCAGTGCGCTTCCCAATGTCCTGTTGTGACGTAACCGAGCCATACGAGATGGATTGTTGTAAACCCTGCGGCATCACATTTGTCTTCTTCTTCATTTCCACTATTGGCAACTCATGAGATAAGTGAATTCCTTCCATCTTTCATAAGTTTATGAAGGACTGAGGCCGACAGGAGACCCGTTGACTATCTGACTGGGGCTGCTTATTTATTTGCAGATACCTAATATATATGTATAAGACAACTCTAGTATAGTAAAAACTCCCGGTAATTATTTTTCCAGAGGTAGGTAATTTTACCTTGGGTTTACGGGTTCAAGACCCGGGTTAGACCGAACCTACTATACCGATATGGACAATAAAGGACAATAATGAAATAACTTTCCAACAAGTGGTCACATGACGGGGTTATTTCGGTTCCAGATTTGTATCAAAATTATTGATTCTTTGGCTACGATTTTTAAAAATCCCCAATGCTCAAAAAACCTCAAATTTTGGAAGTCCACAAAATTAATGCCAAATTATAGCTGACTTAAACCAGATCCTCCTGGTTCAAAGACCCATATCTCTGGATCCAAGAAAGATTATTACACATACTGTAGCATTTGAAAAATTTAATCGTATCAACCCTAAATAAACTTTACCATCGTTCTCCACTAATAAACAAACGTTGGTTTTATAAAAACAATAAAGGGATTATTTTGCAACAACTAATTTGGTATAAGTTTTGTGGACTCCCAAATGTGGATCTTTTTCGACTTTTGGGGGATTTTTTAAAAAATCCTGGTCTAAAAAATCTATACTTTTGATGCAACAACGGAATCGTTTCAAAAAAAAACCCTTCATGTGACGGCTTGTGGGATAGGTATTTTCATTAGGTATTTTTAAATGATTATTGCCCATATCGGTTTAGTAGGTCCGGGACTAACCCGGGTTTGGACCAGATTATACGGGTCCAACATCAGGGTTTCCGAGTCCGTCGCTCAAGAAAAAAATACTTTCCCTGAATCAGGGTGCAAATGCCTTTCTCTGAAAATCCGAGAGTTTTTAGTAAACTAGATTTAAGCCCCAACTTCAAATATACCCTATCATAGGTGGAATTAAAAAAATGAATAATTCTATTTAAAATTCTCCCAGTGTATTCATAAATTTCCCCACAACATTACACTTCTCTGTGTGTATGTGTGATAAAACTTTATTTTAAAATGAAGAAAGACGAGAAAAAGGCAAAGGATCATTTGCTGCATTTGACTCGTACAAAGTGTTTATGACAAATTTTGTTATGGAAACTTTAGCTTTGTTGTTGCAGAATGTTTTTGGGAGGTACAACCAACAACTTTGCCTGTTATACCATAAACACCAAACAAATGAACCGTACTGTGTGGCTGATTATAATGATGACGTTGGCAATAATGATGGTGATGATGACGATTGTATCTTATGAAACCACTACTTTATAAAATCTGGTTTACTAATCTAGTATGAGTTGAAATCTAAATGAACTGAAATGTATAAAATTGTACTATTTATGTACAATGTAATGTATTCACATGTGATGTACTCGTATGCGACCATAATGAGAGTAATAATTTTGAAACATGATTTGTAGAACAGTGCCTGTGATAATGTTGTGAGTGGACGCGGAATGTGTAGTGCATGTTGGGCAAATTCTATGTAATATTAGAGACAATCTGAAACAATATACTACAGATAAATGAAATAGATGGTTTAAGAAATTTCTTATCGGTTTTTGCAGGCCCACTACAAATAAGGGTTTCCGAAAAAAGTATGATTTGAATGTTTTTGGACTCCTGTTCAAATTTTCCATACTCAGCAAGAATAACGACCTATCCAAATATAACAAGTAAGAAGAAGTCAAAGCGGGGCGGGGCCGACTATATGACACCCTACATCACTATGCTTACTTAGTAGAGCTCCCGTAACAAAATAATTGATTTAAAGTTGAACATATCACCTATCAACATTTGGCTATAGAGTAGTTATAATTTTGTTTCAGAGGGAATTAATACAGGGTGAGATGAAAAAACTGCAACCAACTTCAGACTGCTGTCATTTCTAAGCAACTCTAATAGCGAATTATATTTTTTACAAGCATTTAAAAGCATTTTGGTGAGAATTTTCAAGAAAAAATGTTATTCGTGATGGAATTCAAGCGTGATGGTGTGATTTCTTTATATTTGGCTGGAAATTCACAAGAGGCTATCGTCAGAGTACTTCAGCATTTAAACGTGAATAAATCTTTTGTGTCTCGTACCATCGCTCGTTACTGTGACACTGGTAGTGTAGCCCGACGTCAAAGAACTGGATGGAAAAAAACAGAAACATCAGCAGAAATGGTTCGAAAAGTAAAAAAGCGACTTGATCGAAACCCGCGTCGCAGCAGCCGAAAAATGGCTCGTGAGCTGAACATATTGTAATATTCCATTCGGCAAATATTGAAAAAAAGAGCTCGGGGTAAAGACATTGAAATTCCAAAAAGTGCGAGAACTTACACCGCAACAGAAAGAAAATAGACTCAAAAGAGCTAAAGAGTTGCTTCGCTTGGCCGAAAGTGGTGAACTGTCGAATTTGGTTTTCTCCGGCCATGGTGATGGTGTGGCCGCCATAAAAGCCGCTCGTATTAATCGACCGTAGCATCAGAATAAATGCCGAATATTATCGCGAAAATATTCTGGAGGGTGTTTAAAAACCTAGGGCACGCAAACATTTTGGCCGTAGACTTTGGACATTCCAACACTCAGCACGCGCCACCCAAGAATGGTTACAAAATGATAAGTATTTTGGAAAGCAAGGTTGACACTGAAGAATACCAAAGTGTCGATCACTTCAAGCAGACGCTTCGCCGGGAATGGACCAAAATAACGCAGAACAACATTCGGGCAGCGTGTGACGGTTTCATTGGCCGTTTGAAGGCCACAATTCATGCTAAAAGGTGACCAATTCGAACAAATCTAAACTTATCCTGAAATTTGATTCTATTTCCGACATTTATTGCTTCCATTCCATAAAATTTAAACAAGTAAAAATGCAGTAAGTTCGGCCGGGACGAACTTTGAATACCCTCCACCATTTGGAACGAATTTGGAAATTTAAGAAAAAGATAACATGCACCAAAAATTCTGTTAACATCTTAAAAATACCGAATATAGCCGTTATATTAGGGTCTGTACGACGTGAACCTACATTGGCATTGAACCATTACCTTATTCAAATTCGAAACTTGAAATGAACAGTGAATGATGTAGCTAAATTCATCAAATTAGCGTACATAGGGAGGTACCGTTATTTCGGAGCTATATGAAGAACTGGACCTGCATAGATAATTTTCTGTCACATGCTGTAGCTTCTATTACTAACTTTAAATACGACATCTCAAACAATTTTGGTGAGTATTGTGTCTAAAATCGTTAAAATACCGAATATAGGGGGGTACTGATATATGGAGCCTATCGGTCACAGACTGTAGTTCCCATTACGAACTCTAATTACGGTATGGAGGTATCATTATATGGGGGCTATATGAAGACGTGGGCCTGCACAAACAATTTTCTGTCTTAGACTGTAGTATCCATTTCGAACGAAAATGGCAAAATAAACATGTGCAAAATTTTAGCCTTCTATCTCAATTTGTTCGAAAGAAAACGTGATTACAACAGACAGACGGACGTGGCTAAATCGTCTTAGAATTTTACGCTGATCAAGAATATATATACTTTGTTGGGTCTGACATGTCTATTTCGAGGAGTTACAAACGGAATGACAAAATGGATATACTTTCTATAGTATGTATATGTAGGTATAAAAAGTGTGAAAATTGTGGCGTTTGACTTTGTTGCAGTTTCAACCGATGTATCTTCAACCGATTTCGGGTTAATTGTGCACCTAATGGTTAATATCAGTCCAAATGACCTGAATTCGGCACAACCAAATTGAGACTAAAGAAAGTACCTCAAATTTGGTTAAACTCGTTTTACATGTAGCTATAGCTCCCACATATATATTTCATTCGATTTGGTGTTTAAATCCCTCACATTCGTAATATACATTCGACAGCAATGATATTCGGTACAAGATATCTTATAGATTTCGGAAATACCTTTGCCAAATGTTATCGGTTCATATTTAGATATAGCTCCCATATATATCCTTATTCTGATTTCAGGTTTATTGTGCAAATAATGGATAATATCAGCCCAAATTAACGGAATTTTAACTCTTCCGACGGATTTTGGAACTGCTTCAAATTTTTGTTAAAATCGGTTCAGGTATAAAGGATGTTTTTTAAGTCTGATAGAACTTGAATTTGTAAAAAATAACACAAAAAATTAAATTTTAATCAAATTTTTTTTTTATTCGAAAGATCAATAAGTGACTTTAACATTTGAAAATGATTTCGGGAATACGGGCATCGCGGCTGTTCTTGACGAAGTGCATTCTGGACGTCCAATTTTTGGACACTTTTTCGAGCTCTGCTGGCCGTATGTCACGAATAAGACGAACAATGCTGGCCTCCAAGGCGTCAATTGTTACTGGTTTATCAGCATAAACCAGTGACTTCGCGTAGCTCCACAGGAGCTAAATCGCACGATCTTGGGGGCCAATTGACAGGTCCACTTCTTGAAATCAACTTATCGCCAAATCTTGATTTCAATAAGTCGATGGATGCGTTCGCCGTATGGCACGTAGCGCCATCCTGTTGAAACCACATCTCCTCCGGATCAATGTCGTCCATATTTTTAAACAAAAAATCATTGATCACCACGATCTCCATTGATCGTAACGTGAGCTCCGGCCTCATTTTTGAAGAAATAAGGTCCTATGATGCCAAAACCGCACCATACGCTGCATTTTTCTGGATGTAATGGAGTCTGTAGGGTCTCTTGTGGATTGGTCTCAATCCTTATGCGGCATTTTACATTTTACATATATGTAATATTAGCCCAACTTGAATAGATTTTTTTCATATTCAACCGAATTTTTCGATTTGGTATATCTATTGCTGCAATAAATATTTCTATACCCTACACCACATAGTGGTAAGGGTATTATGTCTTTGTGCATTTGTTTGTAACATGGAGAAGGAAACGAGATAGACCCATAGTTACCTTTGAGAACCTTCATAGAATCACTTTCTGAGTCGATTTATGCATGTCAGTCAGTCCGTCTGTCCGTCCGTCCGTCCGTCCGTCTGTCCATGTATTCTTGTGAACAAAATGCATGTCGCATTTATTATCCGATTGAGATGAAATTTTCCAAGCAATATTTTTTTGCCCCAAGGACGAACCCTATTGAAATTGGTGAGAATCGGATAAAATTTAGATATAGCTCCCATATATATCTTCACCCGATTTCGGATTAAATGTGCACCAAATGTCCACTATCAGTCCAAATTACCTGAATTTTGGCACACCCAACCGAGTTCGGCCTAGAAGCAAGTATATCAATTTTGGAGAAAATCGGTTCAGATATAGCTATAGCTCCCATATATATCTTTCATCATCAATTTTGGCACATGTGACAGAGATTAGCCTTAAAGCAAATACAACAAATTTGGAGAAAATCGGTTCAGAAACAGCTATAGCTCCCATATATATCTTTCATCCGATTTGATCTTTAAGTCCCTCACATTCCTACTATGCACTCCACAACCGTGATATTTGATACCAGGTATTAAATGGAGCACAGAAATTGCTGTTTAAATTTTATCGAAATCGGTTCAGATTTGGATCTAGCTCCCATATATATCTTCATCCGATTTCGGGTTAATTGTGCACCAAATGGCCGATATAAGTCCAAATGGACTGAATTTTAGTACATTGGACCAAATTCAGCCTAGAAGCAAGTGTATCAAATTTAGTGAAAATCGGTTCAGATTTGGATATAACTCCCATATATATCTTCATCCGATTTCAGGTTAATTGTGCACTAAATGGTCAATATCAGCCCAAATGGCATGAATTTTCATACATAAGACCGAATTCAGTCTAGAAGCTAATACGTCAAATTTGTAGAAACCCGGTTCAGAGATAGCTATAGTTCGTAAAATGCACGATAGAATTAGATAGATTTTAATTTTGTACCAAATATCTCATAGAGATCTGAAATGCCCTGTATAAACCTTTTTACGAGAGCTCTACTAAATATGCATAGTGGTGTAGGGTATCATATAGTCGGCCCCGCCCGACTTTTGAGCTTTCCTTACTGGTTTTAATATAATCCTAATCGAAGTCATATCATGCACTATAGCAATTTTATTTTGTTCATAGTTAGTATGATCTACTTCACATAAATTCCCAATATAAACTTTTTTGTTTCGGGAACTCTACTAAATACGCACAGCGGTGCAGGGTATCATATAGTCGGTCCGCCCGACCATTGACCTTTCTTTACAGTTTTTTTTTGGGATTGGGAAGCACATACTTCATGTGACATATCCATGAGAAAGCGAATGATTAGTATGATGTAGTGTTCGCAGTTACTGTTATCAAAATTTTCTTAACAAAGCCATTATCTGGTAATAGTATTATTTGCGGAGTACCCGGTTTTCCTTATGCACTTAGTGTTTTCACTTCAATTTCGGGTGCATCTTTCTGGACAAAATTAGCTGCTGTAGTGATGCCCTGTCTTGGTCAAAACTAACCAAATATTTCGACAATATTCGTATAAGATGTTTCCTTCTTATATATGTGTTGAATCTCATATGTATTCTTGACCCACTGTATCTGTGTTTTAGAAAGTATGTTAAGATATATAAAAGAGTTTATTATGATTTGTGCAAATATGAGTGCCGAGTGTGGTTTAAGTGTCGTTATGGGGGTCTGGTAGGCTTTCGAGTGGGAGTTGAAGATGGCATCGTATTAACCAACAATCCAAGCAACCTACCTGACGGCCTCATTGCGTTGTTGCATGCGGCCGTTGCATACATCATGCTTGGGTTTGTGACTATAAAATGTAGATTTTTAGTGGCAAGTGTTGGCACAGATGTACAGATGGATGTTTGCAGGTATGAGTACTGTGAGTATGTTGTGTATTTAAGACGTTTATTCAAATTGAATAATATAATTATGCACAGACGCTGTGTATGTATGTGCAGTGTGTGAGCATATGTGTGTGTGTGCGTGTACCTCTATAACTAAATGTGTTATGGTTTATTTGAGATGGCAATTTACTTAAGTTTATCTAATAAAATTACGTATCAGTGTATTCACAAATGTTCCGACTGTGTGCGAGTGTGCGTGCATGCTTGCTTGCCCTGCTTTCGTTCGTGTTAAATACGGCAGTTTTAAACGCAACACGTAAAATGTTAATTCTTGCGGTGATTTTGCAGGTAACTCGCCACTAATGCAGTGCGCTTTTGCCACAAACCGAAATAGGTGTGGGATTAAAATAATAAAACGTAAGTTTTGTTGGTTTTGGCTTTTGGGGAAAATGTTATCAACAGCGACAAGTGGTTGCTATGACAGCAACAAATTGCAAAATAAATAAAATGGTTTAATTTTAACTCTTTGAAAATAGATGATATTTCCTAATTATCGAAGGGATTACACTTCATAAGTGAATGAAATACATTCTGTACATAAGCCCCTTTATTAAAAATCAAAAATTGTGTTGAGTAAAAAAATGTCTTATAATTTCTTTCAAAAAATAAAAAAAAGACTTGGGAATTTAACATTTTTTAAAAAATAATTCTCCACTTGGTTAGGAGACCTTGAAAAGGTATGTACAGAGAGAGATGACTGCTGTAATTTCTAAGCCACTCGTCCCACAGCTGTTAAAATTATTCTATTACAATCGTTCAAAAGCATTTTGGTGAGAATTTTCCAGAAAAAAGTTATTCGTGATGGAATTCAATTTATATTTGGCTGGAAAACCACTAGTGGCTATGGTTAGAGCACACCAGCATTTAAATGTGAATAAATATTTTGTGGCTCGCACCATCGCTCGTTACCGTGATACTGCTAGAGTAGTCCGACGTCAAGAAAGTGGACAGAAGAAAACAGCAACATCAGCAGAAATGGTTCGAAAAGTAAAGAAGCGACTTGATCGAAACCCGCGTCGCAGTGACCGAAAAATGAGCTCATGAGCTGAACATATTGCAATATTCCATTCTGCAAATATTGACAAATGAGCTCGGGGTAAAGCCACTCAAAATCCAAAAAAGTGTAAGAACTTACACCGCAACAGAAAGAAAATAGACTCAAAAGAGCTAAAGAGTTGTTTCGCTTAGCCGAAAGTGGTGAACTACCAAATTTGATTTTCTCCGATGAGGAAACACTCGTTGTCCAAGAGTTTGTAGACAAACATCGTGTTTACTTGCCAAAGAGGTCAGCTTAAAATGTGCACCTTCGGTTGGTCACCCCCGCTCTCCGCTCGTATTAATCGACCAAATGCTGAATATTATCGCGAAAGACCTTGTACATTCCAACAGGACTCAGCACCATCGCTCTTAGCACGCGCCACACAAAATGATTTCATTGGCCTTTTGAAGGTCATAATTCGTGCCAAAGGTGACCAATTCAAACAAATTTAAACTTATTCATTCAATAAAATTAAAAAAAAAAAAATTAAAAATAATGGCGTTTGACTTTGTTGCAATTTTTTTAACTCACGCCGTATATTGGATCTACAGCAATATATAAACCGATTTTCTCCGAATTCGATGTACGTGCTTCTAGACTGTATTCGGTCAAATGTACCAAAATTTAGTGCTTTTGGACTGATATTGACCATTTGGTGCACAATTAACCCGAAATCGGTTTGAAGATATATATGGAGCTATAACCAAATCTGAACCGATTTTACTAAAATTTTCAGAGGTATTTCTGGGATGTGTCTGATATCTGGTACCAAATATCATTGTTGTCGAATGTATATTACGAATGTGAGGGACTTAAACACCAACTCGGATATAGCTAAATCTGAACCAATTTTCTCCGAATTCGATGTATTTGCTTCTAGATTGAATTCGGTCGGATTTGCCAAAATTCAGGTCGAAGTCGGTTGAGGATATATATGGGAGCTATATCCAAATCTGAACCTATCTTGGCAAAATTTGATACACTTATTTCAGAGCAGTATCCAATGTCCGTTACCAAATAGGATTGTTGCGGAGTGGATATTACACATGTGAGGGACTTAAAATCCCAAATCGGATGAAACATATATATGTGAGCTATAGCTATATCAGAACCGATTTGCATAAATTTTAATGTACTTACCTCTAGACTGAATTCGGTCGGATGTGACAATTTCAGGTAATTTGGACTGATATTGGCTTTTTGGCGCACAATTAATCCGAAATCGGTTGAAGACATATCTAAATCTGGTCCTGTTACCACCAATTTCAATAGGGTTCATCCTTGGATCAAGCAAATATTGTTTGGAAAATTTCATTTAATTGGATAATAAATGCGATCTGCATTTTATTCACAAGAATACATGGACAGAAGGACGGACGGACTGATGGACTGACATGTCCATTGGTTTCTATTCTATTTTCTATTTTTTGGTGTCTCTGGCTATTTTCTTTCACTGAAACTTAATAACGGAGTTTCCCAGAACTAATAACTCAAGAATCAGTTCACAAATTAGTGCAGCTATTGTTTCGAATTTTATGATCTGCTACATTAATTTCAAGAACCATATAACAAAACTCCACCTCCATATCATTGTGACAGATTTTAATGAAAAAGCGGAAATGTGGTCTGCCACGGTATTGAATGCGAAAAAAAAAACAGAAAACAAGAAATATTACCCACGTCTTGTGTTTGTTATTTGAGGTTGACAGCTTCCTACGAAAAAAGTCAACCACCCTTTGATTTCATTGTTGTTGTTGTTGTTGATTTTTTTAAACAATATAAAACAAATTAATTTTTAATTAACCTTTGCTAATTTGAAATTAATGAACAAAGAAAAGGTCAACCAACCAACCAACGGTGGTGTGAAGCTACAATACAATTACATAATCGGTTGGGGTTGAGAGGGAAGAGGAGCTGAGAACCTTAAATTAATTTTATTAGGCCTTATTATAAAACCATACTTTGCTTTCTATCGGTTGGCCACCCAAATACAATTTGTTTCAATACCCCTTTCCCGCCACCCCTTCGCCATGGCAAAGCCAGTTCATTAAAGCAAGCATGTGGTCAACCAGTCAGTCAAATTAAACTCCTGCTCTGACCGGGTGAAACTTTGTTTTTCTCCAATAAGCTTGTCACTGTGCTGTGCTCTGCTGTGTTGGGCTGTTGTCCTTTTGTTGTTGCTTTCGTTTCGTTATTGTTGTACTGTAAGTGTAACAAATGTGAAAACTACATTAAACACCTCGTCGCCGCCACCGCCACACACACGCGCGCAATAACATATCGCAATGTAAAAGGCTTCCCATGTGGAAACAAATAATCCTTGCCCTGTCATATCCCTAAAACCGGTCAGTTTGTTTGGGCCGAACTTTGAATACCCTCCACAATTTGGAAATAATTTGCAAATTTTGAAAAAAAAAAAAAACGTTGAAAAATACTGCTAACATTATAAAAATAACGAATATAGGGAGGTACCGTTATATACTTTCCGTTGTCCTTTCCTGTCCGATTTCCTTTCTAGGAAAATCTAGCCACGGTTGATTTTTTTTTTCTCGAAAATTCATCTTTGGTGCCTTCATGTTTATTGAAAAACGATTTTTTAAAAATATGCATTGCCCGAAAGTTCTTCAAAAATCCACTTTTGGCTGACCGGAGTTTCTGGAAACAATATTGTGTAAAGATCCACGTTTGTCTGGCCGGAAACAACATTCTCTTTTAATTCTTTTTAACAACATTCTTTTTTTAGAACTTACAATTGATGGTCGTAAATTTCTTGATAAAATGTTTTACAAAAAATTCAGGGTTTGAGGTCTAAATGTCTCTAAAAAATATTTCCTTGGAGAAAAGAAAGAAAGATACACTTTTGGTATTCAGGAAGTCCTTAGAAAAATATTCTTTATAATATCAATGTTTAGCTTCCAGATGGTTCTTGAAAAATATTCTTTAAAAGATCCACGTGTGGTATTCAGACGGTCCTTAAAAATATATTCTTTAAAATTCACGTTTGCTTGGCTGGAGTTGCTAGAAACCACATTCTTTAATTATCCACGTTTAGTTTTAAGATGGTTCTTGAAAAAATATTCTTTAAAAATTCACGTTTGGCTGGCTGATGGTCCTTGAACAAAATATTCTTTAAAATATCTTCGTTTGTCTGGCAGAAGATCCTTGATTCCGTTTGATATTCAGACGGTTCTTACAAAATATTCATTAAAATTTCCAAGTTTGGTATTCAGAGGTCCTTAGAAAATATCACTTTAGAAGATCCACGTTTGGTATTCGGACGTCCCTTAAAGAAATATTTTTTAAAAGATCCAGATTGTCCTTGAAAAATATTCGTTAAAAATCTGCGTTTGTCTGACTGAAGATACTTGAAACAATATTCTTTAAATGTCCACGTTAGGTATTCAGATGGGTCTTGAAACAATATTCTTTAAATATTCACGTTTGGTATTCAGATGGGTCTTGAAACAATATTCTTTAAATATTCACGTTTGGTATTCGAATGGGTCTTGAAACAATATTCTTTAAATATTCACGTTTGGTATTCAGATGGGTCTTGAAACAATATTCTTTAAATATTCACGTTTGGTATTCAGATGGGTCTTGAAACAATATTCTTTAAAATATCCACGTTTGGCTGGCTGAAGGATCTTGTAAGAATATTTTTTAAAAGATCCATATTTGGTATTCAAACTGTTTTATAAAAAAATTCTTTAAAACTACATTTGTCTGGCTGGAGGTAATTGAACAAATGTTCTCTAAAAAAATGCATTTTTGGATGGTTGGAAGTCTTTGAAAAAGTTTCATGGGCCTTTGAGTGGTTATTTAAAAAAACCCAAAAAATACAGTCGTAAGTTTGTGTACTACCTAATAAAAAAATAAGTTAAAAAGCAGTAAGTTCGGCAGGGCTGAACTTTGAATATCCTCCGCCATTTGGTACACATTTGGAAATTTTCTAAAAATAAAATCCTTAAAACCTTCTGTTAAAATTTTAAGAATACCAAATATAGCCGTTATATTGGGGTCTACACGACGTGGGCCTACATAGGCATTGTTTGTCATAAGCCCATCACCATATTCAAATTCGAAACTTGAAATAAACGGTGAATAATGTAGCTAAAATCATCAAAATACCGAATATAGGGAGGTACCGTTATATCGGAGCTGTGCAAAGACCTGAACAAGACAGACGGACATCGCTAAATCGACTTAGAATTTTATGCTGATCAAGAATATATATACCTTGTTGGGTCTGACATAAGTATTTCGAGGAGTTACAAACGGAATGACAAAGTTAATATACCCTCCATAGTATGGTGGAGGGTATAAAAATCCATATCTTAAGAAAAAATTTATTTAAAATAAAATATTCTCAAAAATCCAAGCTTCGTGATCTGAAGGTCATTGAAAATTTATTTATAAAAATTCACGTTCGTTTATCAACAAATCGGCAAAGAAAATTCTTCAAATATCCGCGTTTTTGGTCTTAAGGACTTGAAATGACGTTTCAAAATATTCTAACAGGTCCACGAAAGAAAAATCCAACTTTGGCGGAGTGAAGGTCCTTTAAAAAAAAGGTTGGGTAGTACGCTGTCTTAAGAAAAAACTTATTGAAAAATTCAACTTTTGGCGGAGTGAATGTCCTTAGAAAAATTTTTTTAAAAACCACGTTTTATGATCTAAACTTCTTTAGTCTGAAAGTCTTTGAAAAATTATTCTCACAAATCCAAGTTTAGTGATCTGAATGTCGTTGAAAGTTGATTCATAAAAATTCACGTTGGTTGATCAACAATTCGGTAAAGAAAATTCTTAAAAGATACACTTTTTTGGTCTAAATGCCTTGAAATGATGTTCTGATAATTCTGAACAATTTTGTTTTGAACACGCTCAGTAGTGTAATGATCCTTGCAAATGTATAAACATAAACAACTATAATAGGTTCTCGATTCCACATATGGTGGAATTAAGATCCTTTGAAAAAATATATATATTTAAAAAATCCACGACGGTTATTTGCTATTTTCAGATTTTTTTAAGTCCAACTTTTGTTCCTTAGAACAAAAATATTAAAAAAAAAAAAAACATATTCTATAGTCTGAAAGTCCTTCAAAAATATTCTCAAATATCCAAGCTTGGTGATCTGAAGGGCGTTGAAAAATGATTCATAAAAATTCACATTGGTTGTGTAACAATTCGCTAAAGCAATTTCTAAAAAAATTCGGCTTTTTTAGTCTAAGAGCCTTGAAATGACTTTCCGAAGGTTCTTGATTTTTTTTTATTAAATCCTCGTTTTCTGATGTGATGATCCTTCCAATTATAAACTTATGAAAAAATTCTAAAAGGTCCTCGAAAGGAAAATCCACCTTTGGTGATTTTTTAAATATTTTGTTGTGTGACCACCAAACTAGGACTTTTTACATTTTTTCAAAGAAACATAAAACGTGGATTTTGTAAATAGTTCTTTCTTTCTAGGGCCTTAGACTGTTAATGTAGATTTTTTACGATGGCCAGAGGCCCACGAAACTTTGTCAAAGACTTCCTAAAGAGTATTTAATTTTGGTTTGCCAAGAGGCCCTTGAAAACAATTTTCTTTTTTTAAATTTGCGCATGATGGAGACCGAACAGAATTTGGTACAATAACCAATTTTCCTCAAGTAGTTCCAAACGAAACAACATACTTAGCACACATTCCATGAGGGAAACTTGTATACATCGGCTTTTCCCAACCATAAAAATAAAACCCCACATAGTGTGTACGATATGTGCGACTTTGTTATACATGATTAACTGGGAGGCATAAAACTCGTGCCCAAAACAAAATCAACATCGACGACAACAGCAACAAAAAATCATACGGTGTCCAAGAAAAACAACAACAACAATGCAAAGCAAAAAATCAAAATAAATGCTATAAACTTTGCATGCCGCCATATAATTAATAACGGTAATATATTTTGCATATGCCCGAGAACGGTGTGTGGTTGGCTCCCTTACCAGTATGGGTTGCCACTGCAGCTCAGTGTGGGGAAAAATTGAAACACTCTAGCAGCACACCAAGTTGAGCACACACACACACTCACATTATAGTGAAGTGGTGACTTTGGCCTCCATGGCAGTGCTGTCCTTTGTCCCATTTAAAAAAGCGGATTCATGTTGCATGAGCTTAAAGCATTGCCAAAATTGTTGAGCTCACCCCGACCGTCCCCCCTTTTTTCGAACATAACTCTTTTATCCATATTTGTGCATCGTGCCGCAGATTTTGGTTCATTCTTCGGCGCTTTTGTTTGCACGGTGGGTTGGAAAGAGCAAAAATTCTAGTATAGGCTTAGATTTAAAGCAGATGCAGTTTGGAAGGAATATCTTTTGGGGGACTAGAAGACAGTTCTATAATACGATCCCACCACCACAATTACTGGCATCGAATCAAATTTTTATACCCTCCACCATAGTATGGAGGGTATATTAAAATTTGGCATTCCGTTTGTAACACCTCGAAATATACATTTTAGAACCCACAAAGTATATATATTCTTGATCAGCATAAAATTCTATGTCGATGTCCGCCCGACTGTAGAAATCACTCTAGCTTCCGAACGAATTGAAGTAGATTGATAACATTTTACTAAAATGTATATTATGTCTGCAAAATTTTTGGTATTGAAAATGGGTCATGTAGGTCCACGATTTAGTATAGCCCCCATATAACGGTACCTCCCGATATTCGGTATTTTGATGATTTTAGCGACAATATTCGTCGGAATTTTTTGGTATTTTTGGTATTTGAAGTTCGTAATGGATACTACAGCCTATGACAGAAAATTGTCTGTGCAGGTTCACGTCTTCGTGTAGCCCCCATATAACGGTACCTCCCGATATTCGGTACCTTGTTGATTTTGGCGACATTGTTCACCGGAATTCTTTCAAATTTGGTATTTGAAGTTTGAAATGAATACTACAGCCTATGACAGAAAATTTTCTGTACAGGTCCACGTCTTCGTATAGCCCCCATATTACGGTACCTCCCGATATTCGGTATTTTAATGATTTTAGCGAATTGTTTCAAATTTAGTATTTGAAGTTCGTAATGGATACTACAGCCTATGCTAGAAAATTGTTCGTGCAGGTCCACGTCTTCGTATAGCCCCCATATAACTCTACCTCCCGATATTCGGTATTTTGATGATTTTAGCTACATTATTCACCAACTTTTTTTAAGTTTCGCATTTGAATAGTGTCATGGCTTATAACAAAAGTTACCTTTGCAGGTCCATGTCGTCGTATAGACCCTAATGTAACAGCTACATTCGGTATTTTTAAGATTTTAACAGCTACATTCGGTATTTTTAAGATTTTAACAGCTACATTCGGTATTTTTAAGATTTTAACAGAACTTTTAACAGATTTTATTGTTTTTGAGAATTGTCAAAATCGTTCCAAATGGTGGAGGATATTCAAAGTTCGGCCCTGCCAAACCTTTTTTCATGTTTTTTAGTTACATTTTAGGAACTATGTGCCATTGTTACTTGTTTTCAAAATATTTTCACGCAATGACACCCACTGTACCATTTAATTTTATCCATAGCAAATATTTCAGAGAATAAAATCGGCATGCGTGAGTTTGTGTATAGTCAGCCCATCAGCATGCAGCCGACGGAGTGAGGCAAAAAGGTAGCAAACAAAAAAAAAAATAACCAGAAATCCGGTTAAAAAATTTTGTGGCAATAACATTTAATGGCAAAAAACCCCATACACACTGACACAAAAACCAACTTGTGGCTTATTTTTTACTCTTTGTCGTCATCGTATCGTTTACATGCGGTCAAGAGACAGAACTTACAGAGAACATCGATTGGTGGGGATTTTTCGGGAATAAGATTTTATTTCGTACATTCTTACATAAACCACAAATTAATGATAGAGTTACAGCGTTTAAGCGGTTGTTTAGTGGACGCAGTTGGAAAAGGGGAAATAATTGCAAAACGAATCATTTGAGAAGGACTCCGGGGTAATGAAATGAATTTCAGGAATTACAAGGAAAATAATTTAAATAATTGATTTTTCATATTTATTGAACAAATTCAGGTACAAAAATCAAACAGAAACCGAGGACTACATAAGGTCGCCCAAGAAGTGTAATGTTGACAACAATTGGACAATAAACCTAGTAGTTTTTGGACTATTGTGATTAGACTTACAATATGTTTTTTAAAAGCAAACTTTTTGTCAGATGGGGTTACTGGCAACGGCATAAAATTTAAGTTGAAATGTAGGATCTTTTAAACATTACTGTAACATGGGACATTGTCTTCTTTTCCAAATGCAATTATTAATTATTAATAGTTTGGCTCTTAATAGGTTGCAATACGCAAAATTGAAGAATATACCTTGAAGTGGGCTATATTGATTGCCTAAATATTGTTGATTATTTTGTTCATGAATATACAGGGTGTTTTTTTAAACCCGATAGAACTAGAAATTGTAAAAAATAATACAAAAAATTAAATTTTAATCAAATTTTTTTATGGAAAGATCAATACGTGGCATTAATATTTGCAAATGATTTCGGGCATATGGGCACCGCGGCTGTTCTTGACGAAGTGCATTCTGGACGTCCAATTTTTGGCCACTTTTTCGAGCACTGCTGGTCGTATGTCACGAATAACACGAACAATGCTGGCCTCCAAGGCTTCAATTGTTGCTGCTTTATCAGCATAAACCAGTGACTTCACGTAGCCCCACAGGAAATAATCGAGAGGTGTCAAATCGCACGACCTTGGAGGCCAATTGACAGGTCAACTTCTCGAAATCAACTTATCGCCAAATTTTGATTTCAGTAAGTCGATGGTTGCGTATGGCACGTAGATCCATCCAGTTGAAACCACATTTCCTCCGGATCAATGTCATCCATATTTGAAAACAAACAAGTAAAGAAAGTCTTAAAGTCGGGCGGGGCCACTTTGCTAATTTAGTAGAGCTCCACATAACAATTAAAAGTTTTTATGGGAGAGTTCAAGCATACACGCTATGATTATAATTATAATTTATAGATCAAAGGACTAAATATGCCGAAGCATTTGTATCTTTTAAATTCTGACATGTGTTGCCCATTTGGTGCACAAATAATTTAAAATCGGATAAAAATATTTATATCTCGATATAATTTGGCTATTTCTTACCTGTATTTAATACATTTCATTGAATATCATTGTTTCGGAGTGCATATTACGGTTGTGGGTAAAATATATAACAAATCGGATGAACAATATATATGAAAGCTATAGCTATATCTGAACCGATCTTCATCAAATTTGACGCACTAGCTTCTAGACTTAATTCGGTCGTAAGTGCCAAATTCCATCCCATTTGGACAAATATTAGACGTTTGGTGTACAATAAATGGTAAATCGGACGAAGTTATATATGGGAGCTATATCCAAATTTGAACCGATCTGAATAAAATTTCGCAAAGATATTTCTGAGCTGTATTTTATATATTTCCCTGAATATTGTTGTTGCAGAGTGCATATTACGGCTGCGGAGGACAAAAATAACAAATCGGATGAACAATATAAATGGGAGCTACAGCTATATCTGAACCGATTTCGATAAAATTTGGCATACTTATTTTTTGACCTAATTTGGGTGTATATGCAAAATTCCATACTATTCGGGCTGATATTACACGTTTGGTGCACAATAAAAGGCATATCGGACGAAGATATATATGGGAGCTATATCTAATTTTTTTTTTATTTTTTTTTAATTTTTTATCTCGAATTTCAATAGGGTTCGTCCTTGGGCCAAATGAAATGATCTGTGCAAATTTTAATCTGGATCGGGCAATAAATGCGACCTGTACTTTGTTTATAAAAATACATGGACAGACGGACGGACATGCATAAATCGACTCAGAATGTGATTCTATGCAGATCATCAAAAGGAGGTATGGGTCTATCTCGTTTCCTTTTGCCTGTTACAAACAAATGCACAAAGACATAATACCCTGACCACCTTGTGGTGTAGGATATAAAAATCATTGATCATGTTGCGGTAACGATCTCCATTGACCGTAACGCGAGCTCCGGCCTCTTTTTTCCAGAAATAAGGTCCGATGATGCCACCAGCGTGAAAACAGCACCATACGGTGCATTTTTCTGGATGTAATGGAGTCTGTAGGGTCTCTTGTGGATTGGTCTCACTCTATATGCGTCAATTTTGCTTATTAACAAACCCGTTAAGCCAAAAATGCGCCTCATCGCTGAACACAATTTTGCGATAAGACAACGGGACATTTGTTAACTGCTCTAGAGCCTGATTTTCAAAGTAAATTTGATAATTTCGTAGCGTTGTTCAAGTGTGAGTCTATTCATGACGATTTGTCAGAGTATACTGAAACAAATAAAAAAAAAGTTTTATCAAAATTTATTTTTTCGTGTTACTTTTTACAATTTAAAGTTCTAACTAACTTAAAAAAAACACCCTATATAAGATATTGCAAATATATAAACATTTAATGTTAATAACACTGCCTGTCTGTCCATCTGCTTTTGTTAACAAATGCAGGTCGCATTTATTATCCAATTTAGAGTAATTTTTCCAAATAATATCTGTTTGGCCCAAGGACGAACAGTATTAAAATTGGTGAGAATCGGATCAGATTAAGATATAGCTCCCATATATCTTCAATCGATTTCGTGTTAATTGTGTACCAAATTGCCAATGTAAGTCCAAATTACCTGAATTTTTGTACATCCGATCCGAAGTCAGTCTAGAAGCAAATACATCGAAATCGGAGAAAATCGGTTCAGGTATAGCGATAGCTCCCATTTATATATTTCATTCGATTTGGGGTTTTAAGTCCCTGACATGCGTGATATGGACTCGACAAAAATTTATATTTGATACCAGATAATAGATACAGCCCAGAAATACCTCTTATATCGGTTCAGATTTGGATATAGCTCCCATATATATCTTCAACCGATTTCGGGTTAATTGTGCACCAAATTGCCAATGTAATTCCAAATGACCAGAATTTTAGTAAATCCGACCGAATTCAGTCTAGAAGCAAGCACATCAAATTCGGAGAAAATCGGTTCAGGTATAGCGATAGCTCCCATATACATATATTTCATTCGATTTAGGGTTTTAAGTCCCTCACATCGTAATATGCATTCGACAATAATGATATTTGGTACCAGATAACAGATTCAGCCCAGAAATACCTCTTATATCGGTTCAGATTTGGATATAGCTCCCATGTATATCTTCAACCGATTTCGGGATAATTGTGCACCAAATAGCCAATATCAATCCAAATAACCTGAATTTTGGCACATCCGAGCTATAGCTCCCATATATGGGTTTCATCCGATGTGGTGTTAGAGTCCCCCACACTCGTAATACGCACCCCACAAGAATGATGTTTGGTATCAGATATGATATACAGCCCAAAAATATCTCTGTCAAATTGTATCAAGATTTTGGCACGACCTACCGAATTCAGTTTAGAAGTAAGTACATAAAATTTGCTGAAAATCGGTTCATATGTAGCTATCGCTCCATATATAGGTTTTATCCGATTTGGTGTTTAAGTCCCTCACGTTCTTAATACGCACCCCACAGGAATGACCTTTGGTATCAGATATCATATACAGCTCAGAAATACCTCTACCAAATTGTATCAAGATCGGTTAAGATTTGGATATACCTCCCACATATATCTTTAACAGAGTTCGGGTTAATTGTGCACCAAATGGCTAATATCAGTCCAAAAGTCCTGAATTTTGGCACATCCGACCGAATTCAACCTAAAAGCCAGTACATTGAATCAAAAGAAAATCGGTTCAAATATGGCTATAGCTCATATATATATATATATATACTAGCTGGCCCGGTCCGCGTTGCCGGCCCGTAGTTTTTGTCTATTATGCATATTTGTCAAAGCATAGTTATTCAAAGATATGAATGTTATAAATGTTCACGTACCGGTCGATTAGTTTTTAATTTTTAGTCAAATGAGCAGTAATTTGGAATTTACTGTACTTTGTGCACCTCATAATTGAGGGCTAATAGATTTAAGAATAGCCAAAGTTAATTACTTTTTTAAACCTATTAGCACCTCAGATTGTGCATTAGAGTCCTCATAAGTCCCCCTAACCATGTCGGTCTGTTTGTCCGCCAAAAGGTGGACTTGAGGGGGTACTATTACATGGAGAAAATTCTAAAATTTGTAGATATGTTGAAATTTTTGTGTAAAATTTTCACCCCCAAATACACATTTTTAGCCGAATCCTTTGAAATAAGGTAAAATGCGAAACATCGATGACAAATAGAGGCCAAATCGAAAATATAGCAGAACAACATAGCATGTCAAACTGAAAAAAATCACGTGATTTAAATAAGTAAAAATAGTTTTATCCACCTCATAATTGAGGTCAGACTGATTTCAGAATAGTCAAATATAATTACTATTTTACACTCATTACCGAAAGATGGGAATTAATTTTTTTTGTCATTTAAATTGTAAATTGGAGACCCCATATAGTCCATATTTTTCATCATAGTATAATTCAAGGACGATTCGACAAATATTCGGTCCCGTGCTACTTTCTTATATTTGTAATTTGTTCATGTTTTCACAATTTATTTCATATAGATGTATATCCCAAATCTACGTTCCCAACCAATATTCTCTTGGGGGTTACAAATTTAATAGAATACAAATTTTTCTTTTCTGACCACACATTAGATGTGAAAGTGGACTTGGGGATACTCCAATGTAGGGACTTTACATGAATAAATTTCTATGTATCTTAAATGTTCAAGAAGAATTTTTGGAAGGATAGAAATCCTTTTCTTACTAAAAGTCCCATTCGCTCTACTATTTTGCACCCTTTATATTTGGTATTTTACTGATTGTACTCCCAAAAATTTTTGCATTTGAGCTCTCATTGGACGGATTATTGGTGTGACCGCATTAAATTATTTCGGTATCATCTATTCCGTTTCGCCAATACATAATTCGGTACTACACTTCCATGTAACCCGCCATCAATTTCCATTCTCAAGAAATCAAGTCAATTAAATAAATTGGTATTAATATTCGAATTCAAAAATAAAATATAAAAAACACTACAAATGTTCGTTAGAAAAAAGTAAGTCAAAATGGAAAAAAAAAATCATGCAAATAAACATTACTATTGTACATTTCAAAAGTAAAAATGAAAATGTTAACATATCACATTTTTACGCGATTTTTTTTGGATATTATCCTTTTCGGAAAAGAGACAATTCCGAATTTGTATGAATCATTAAAATCAGTTCAGCGGTTCTTAAGTTATAAGCGTAGTAACTAACACAACTTCATTATATAGATATAATATATATATATATATATATATATATATATATATATATATATATATATATATATATATATATATATATATATATATATATATATATATATATATATATATATGTTTTATCCGATTTGGAGTTTTAAGTCCCTTACATTCGTAATGTGCACTCCTCAAGAATTATATTTGGTACCGGACATCAATACTGCTCGAAAATACCTCTGCCAAATTGTATCAAGATCGGTTCTAATTTAGATATAGCTCCCATATATATCTTCAACCGATAATATTCCATGGGCCAATAGCAGCCCAAATTAACTGAATTTTGGCACGTTTAGAACTTGGCAGTTTAGAACCGATTTTCACCAAATTGGAAGTACTTACAAATTTCGTGAAAATCAGTTCAGATATAGCTATAGCTCCCATATATATGTTTCACCCGATTTGCTGTTTAAGTCCCTCACATTCGTACTATGCACTCGACAACAATAATATTTGGTAGCAGATATCTTGTAGAGCTCGGAAATACCTTTGCCAAATTTTATCGAGAACGGCTAAGATTTGAATATAGCTCCCATATGCATCCTTAATCCGGTTTCAGGTTTATTGTGCAAATAATGGCTAATATCAGCCCAAATTGAGTTAATTTCGTCATCCTATATATATTGTTTTAACATCATCCTTCTCGAAGTGATATATATCATGCAGTCTATTGTAGTGTTATTTGTATAAAATATTAAGATGTCTTCTTCAAATTTAGTCGATTCGGAATTGGACATGCCTTTCATATATTAGTTCCCTCTGAAACCAAACTGTAACTGCTCTAAATCCAAATGTTGATAGGTGGTATGATCTACTTCAAATTATCACACGCTGTCCGAATTATTTTTTTACGGGAGCTCTACTAAATATATTTAGTGGTGTAGCGTGTCATTTAATCGGCCCCGTCCGACTTTTGACTTCTCCTTACTGGTTAATATACATAAATTCCTGGCATTAAAGTAAGATCTAGACTTATGACGTCTTCTAACCTTTAGTAGAATTTCATTACAAATAATTTTGTAGAAGTTTTTGACTCCCTACGATCTTGCTTAAAGGGAGTTTTTAACAATATTTTCGAAAAATTGCCAATTTTTGTGTCGTGTTTTTATCTGCAACACTACCAAAATCTCTATACCGCAATTGTTTCAAATTTGGTATTTTGAGTTTGTAATAGATAGTACCTCCATGACAAAAAATTGCCTATACAGGTGCACATCTTCGTATAGCTACCTATATTTTGAATTTTAAAATTTTAGCGACACTTTTCACATGAATTATTTAGAGTTCGGAAATCGGAGTCCCGATTGGGTACTGCTTCCTATGAAAAAAATACCCATACAAATGTTTATCTTCCTGTGGCCCCCATGTAACGATACCTCCAAATATTCGGTGGTTTAAGTATTTAAGCTACTCTTTACAGCAGAATTATCTTAAACTCTATGTTTGTAGTTCGTAAGCGGCACCACCTTCTATGGCATATAGTTAGCTGTAAAGGTCCACGTTTTCGTATAGCCCCAAGTAACTCTAACACCTGATATTCGGAATTTTTGAAATTACAGCGGCATATTTAAACAGTTATTTTTTTTTTTTTCATTTTTTTTTTTAGTCTGACGGATTTTCCCTATAATTATTAAAAATATTGAATTTTGTCGAACAGTGTTATGGTTCACATTAAGGAATCATGCAACTATCGTCATGTTTCCACCCACACCCATATTCGATTTAAGTTGTTGTGAATTTCGTGTTCTTAGTTTAGATTTAGTTTGTACTTTGTTGCATACAAGTATTTTATATTGTACCAAGAAGTACCTACTTTAAAAAGGGCCGGTATATTTTTTTTTAAATATCCTCCACCATTTAGAAGACAAAATATCGCTAAAAGCCATTATATGGAACTATACGAAGTTGAGTACCTGCATACGCGATTTTTATATCCTCAACCATACAGGGTGAGATAAAAAAACTGCAACTTTCTTTCACTGCAAATTCCTGATCATTAAGCTCGTCTCGAAAGAGAAAACAAGCACATAAATCATAAAACATATGATCTTCGCCTTAACAAGGCAAAACTCAAAAATTCAGCCGAGCCTGGCTGTGGGATTTGAACCGCGGACCTCAGTGTGCAGCCAACTAGAAGTTGCCGTCTCTACGTTCAGAGCCATTAACCCGTCTTCCTAAAGCAGCACTAAAACAAGTGTATGCATTGGAAGCAATGTAGTTGTTGTGGACAAAAAATCCATCACTACAAAAACAAACTTTGCTGTGAAAAAGATCTGCCAATAGAACTTGAGTCGAACCTGGAGAGTTTCTAGTGTATAATTCGCATATGCTAATTTGCAATAAGTTCGAAATATATACTACTTTCCAGAGAACGGCCCTTGTAAGCCATCATCCACACCAAATATGCCTGATGAGCCGCTTAACCAACGGCGAAACGCGTCGCATAGTGGTGAGTGTGTGATAGTGTCTATCTGGCTTTCCTTTTCACTGCAAATTCCTGATCATTAAGCTCGTCTCGAAAGAGAAAACAAACACATAAATCATAAAACATATGATCTTCGCCTTAACAAGGCAAAACTCAAACATTTTTTTTATTTTATTGAATGAAAGCAAAAAATGTCGAAAATAGCATCAAATTTTAGAATAAGTTTAAATTTGGTACAAATTATGGCCTTCAAACTGCCAATGAAACCGTCACACGCTGCCCGAATGTTGCTCTGCGGTATTTTGGTCCATTCCCGATGAAGCGCTTGCTTGAGGTGATCGACACTTTGGCATTTTTTAGTGCCATCCTTGCTTTCCGAAGTTCTCCAGACACAATAGTCCAACGGATTTGTACAAGGAGATTTTGGTGAAGCAACTCTTTAGCTCTTTTGAGTTCATTTTCTTTCTATTGCGGTGTAAGTTCTTGCACTTTTTGGAATTTCAATGGCTTTACCCCGAGCTCATTTTTCAATATTTGCCGAACGTAATGTTGCGATATGTTCAGCTCCCAAGACATTTTTCGGCCACTGCGACGCGGTTTTCGATGAAGTCGCTTTTTTATTTTTCGAACCATTCCTGCTGATGTTGCTGTTTTCTTCCCTCCACTTCCTTAACGACGGGATACACTACAAGACACAAAAAAATTATTCATATTTAAATGCTGGAGTGCTCTGACGATAGCCACTTGTGTTTTTCCAGCCAAATATAAAGAAATCACACTATCACGCTTGAATTCCATTACGAATAACTTTTTTCCGGAAAATTCTCACCAAAATGCTATTGTACGCTTGTAAACAGTGTAATGAGCTGTCATTGGAATAATTTTATCAGCTGTCGGACGAGTGGCTTAGAAATGACAGTAGCCTGAAATTGGTTGAAGTTTTTTCATCTCACCCTGTATATATTCTTGACCAGCTTAAAATTCTATGCCGGTTTAGGTCTATCCGCCCGCCTGTCTGTTTTAATCACTCTAGAGTCAAAACGAATTGAGGTAGGAAGTTAAAACTTTGCACTTCGGGATATATCGGTCCACCATGTCATATATCCCCATATAACCGTACCAACCAATATTTGGTATTTTGATGATGTAGCCCAATGTTTCGATAGAATTATTTGAAAATCTACAAAAGGAATTCGTTCTGAGTATTTTACCCCCTGGAAAAGGATTTTCTATATAGTTCCACCTTTTTTTTGGATATTTGCAAATTCCTTCCAGATATAGCTCCTTTTTTACTTGTGCGTCATAGGTTGAAGTTCTGTTACGAAATTTGATACAATTCCGGGCTATAATGTCACTCAAATATTGGGAGGTACGGTTATACGGGAGCTAAACGAAAACGTGGACTGATATGACCCATTTACGAAGTTAACAATTCGTTCGAAAGATAGCGTGTTTACAGTAGACAGAATTTTACGCTGATCAAGAAAATTTATACTTTATTGGGTCTGACAAGGTTTTGTACTCGGTGTGGTCTGAACCTTTTTCAACTATTACATGGTACGATAAAGGTAAGTTATTTTGTTAAGTTTGCTGGTAATGCGAAGGGTATGTGGTTTTCCTTATTGGTAATGCCTTATTTTTTTGATTTCAAGATAGTCTGGGCGTGCTTTACCGAATACTCGTAAAATAAAAAAGAGTTATTTTACCTTATTAATTTTATAAACATTATTCTTTATTAAGCTTACTGGTAATGCAGTGGGTATGTGGTTGACATTACTAGAATTTTTGTAAGTTTCACATTCGCCAACCAAATATATATGGCATGACATAGTCGACTACACCCGCATTTCCGATTTTTTCACTTCTTCCCCCACAAAAGTATAACACATTGTATCATATTTTTCGCCATTGAATGCAGCAACAGCAAGACCATCGAAGAAAGTTCCCAACCACAAATATGTGGGGTATATGTTTTACTTGGTCAACTGAAGCGGAAGAAGAAGAAGAAGTGCCACTTAAGGTTTCACATTTAATTTAGTTTTCCACTGTCGTAGTTTCTATGATCTCGTTGTGGTATTCTCAAATGGAATTTATGCTCACCATCGCCATTATGATTCTGGAATCCCCCTCCTTGTTCTTGTATTGTGCAATGTTTTTCTGTTAGCCAATTATTTTTATGTCTTTCGAAAAGAGTGTTTGCTACAAATGGAAATATTATATAAACACGAAAAAGCAATTGTTGTGTTCCGAATGCATTTTCCATTACAGCTCGAAATATTGATACATATGGAGGAGTGTGTTGGCCAGATAGCTATTCATTGCATTCCTTGGTCATTGGACCCACTTGTCATTTTTTTCTTTTTGCTCTCGCTTCGAGTCAAGGGTGATTGGCCGTTGCCAATGATGAACTCTTGAGGTTATGCATGGATGAACGCATTGTAAGATTTTTGGTTAATATTGAAAATATATAGAAAAAATATAATATTAGCAAAATTCAAAGAAATATTGAGAAGAAATAGAAAGTTCTAAAATATTGTGCATGCGTTTTGATATAAATTTGTGTTAATACGTAGACAGTTCGGGAACTTCTTAGCCCAGCACAAAAAGCAGAAAGAAGTTAAGTGTTTTAGAAAAATCCATCTCTGTTATGAACACATGCTAAATTTTGTTTCGATCTGGCAACTCCTCCATAAAGAAACAGGTGTTCAAAAAAGACGCAACCGCAATTTTTTTTCAATAGGAAAATTTAAAATGCATGCTCTCATTAAATATTTACATAAAAAAGGTTTATCGGGACAAGAAATTCATAATGATATGATGAAAGTTTTAGATGAAAGTGTTCCTTTATATGCAACAGTTTAAAATTGGGTCGCTGAATTTAAACGTGGTCGTTCAAGCATTGAAGATGAACCATGTAGTGGACGTCCAAAAAGAGCAACAACAACAAAAATTGTAGTCAAAGTGCATGATATGGTATTAAATGATCGCAAATGATCGAGTTCATTAAATTTTGCATGAAGAACTACAGATGAAAACGCTTTCTGCAAGATGGGTGCCGCATTTGTTAACAGTCGATCAAAAACGCACAAGAATGAACATTCCTCAAACTGGTTTGGATCGTTTTAAGCGAAATAAAATCAATTTTATGCGTCGTTTCATAACTGTTAATAAGACATGGATCCACTACTATACTCCAGAGACATAAGAACAATCCAAACAATGGACTGAAGCTGGAGGAAGTGCCCCAAAGAAGGCAAAAACAATTCAATCGGCTAGTAAGGTTATGGCAACGGTTTTTTGGGACTTCATAGTTATTTTATTGATTGACTATCTGCAAAAGGATAAAACAATAAATTCAGAGTACTATTGCAACCTTTTGAATCAATTAAATGTACAAATTCGAGAAAAACGTCCTGGCTTACCACACAAAAAAAGACAAGTAAAAAGCAGTAAGTTCGGCCGGGCCGAACTTTGAATACCCTCCACCATTTGGAACGAATTAGAAAATTTTCAAAAAAATAAAATCCATAAAAATTCTTTTAAAATCTTTAAAATATATAATATAGGAAAGTGCCGATATATGGGGGGATATACGATATTGTGGACCTATATACAGAAATCTATGTCTGCGTGTAAAGTACTCGCAAGGAACTACTTGTGTGGATTTTCAGACAATTCCGTTGAAAAATGTGGGTAAAATCATCAAAATACCGAATATCGGGGGGTACAGTTATATGGGGGATATACGATATTGTAGATCTATATAGAAAATTCCCTTTCAGGGGTAAAGTGCTCACAAAGAACTCCCTGGTGGATTTTAAGACAATTCCATTGAAAAATGTGGCTAACATCATCAAAATACCTAATATCGGGGGTACAGTTATATGGGGGATATACGATATCTCGGACCTATATAGACAATTCTTTTTGAGGTGGTAAAATGCTAACAAGGGATTCCTTTTGTGGAATTTCAGACAATTCCATTGAAATATGTGGCTTATATCATTAAAATACCGAATACCGTGGGGGTACCGGTACATGTGAACTATACGATATTGTGGACCTAAATAGATAATTCTCTGCCGAGGTATAAAGTACCCACAAGGAACTACTTGTGTGAATTTTCAGACAATTCCATTGAAAAATGTGGCTAACATCATCAAAATACCTAATATCGGGGGGACCGTTATATGGGGGCTATACGATATCGTAGACCTATATAGCCCATCTTCGAACTTGACCTGCTTGCAGACAAAAGAGATATCTGTGCAAGATTTTAGCTTCCTATCTTAATTCGTTTAGACTGTAGCGTGATTACAACAGACGGACGGACATCTTAGAATTTTACGCTGATCAAGAATATATATACTTTGTTGGGTCTAAAATGATTATTTCGATGAGTTACAAACGGAATGACGAACTTAATATAACCTCCATACGTTTTTTGGTGGAGGGTATAAAAATAATTTTTCATCATGACAACGCACCAGCGGACTAGGGTGTTTTAACAATGGCTAAAATCAACGAATTAAGGTACGAGTTGCTTCACCACCCACCTTAATCTCCTGATTTAGCTCCTAGTGACTTTTACTTGTTTCCAAATCCAAAAAAATCCTTGCTGGCAAGTGTTTTACAATTACAGTTGTAAACCATTATTTTGAAGATCCTGAAAGAAGAGAAACCTTGTCCGCTGCGTATGTAAACAAGCTAAATTATTGTATGGGTTACACAAATACATTGAAAAGCCGGTGTACCCAAAGCGAGTCTCTGTTTGGTGTGGATTTTGGCCCAGAAGCATAGTTGGGCCATTTTTTCGAAAATAAGAAAGGCGTTGCCGTTACGTAATCGGATCATGTTGAATGAATTTTTGCGCTACCTTTTGAACGAATTAAAATGTTGTCACTAGCCAGTTCAAGTTGATGAATGAGCAACATCGGTCCACGTTTTCATAAATACTACCATATAACTGTACCTTTCGATATTCCATATCGATATTCCATATCAGATTATTTTCTATACAGGAGTTTGAAGACATCGCCCCGAACGAGTTTATTGTTTTTTTTTATCTGTTTGATTTTATTTGTTTCAAATTTGGTATTTAAAGTTCGTAATGGGTACTAAATACTACGATTGGAAATTGTCGACGTAGGTCCACTTCTTTATGTAGCCCACATATAAAGACACCTCCCTTTATTCGGCATTTTCACAATACTAGACATGTTATTCACCGGAATTTTTTCAAATATCGTATTGAAAGTTCGTAATGGGTACTACATCGGATGACAAAAAATTACTTTTGTAGAACCGCGTCTTCGTATACCCCATATAACGGTTTGCTTTGAGCGTTATTTTTGAACGGAATTTTTGGAAAATTTTCAAGTTACTTCAAAATGGTGGAGGGTATTAAAAGTTCGGCCGGGATGATTTTAATTGTTTTTTTTTTTTTACTTTTTTGCGATAGGACCTTCAAATACGATTTTTTATATGTTTCTTTATATTAGTACATCGTAATATTTCTGTCAAACTTAGATAGAGATCGGAGATGGGCAATATCTGTCCACTCCTTCTGGTACCTCCCACACAAAAGGTCGAAATTTTCAAAAAATATATTTTTTGCACGGAAAGAGAAAGTATAATCCGATTTTGCACCAACTTTGCGAATCCTAATATTTTAATCAGTGCTAGGTCAGGTGCGAAAATGAACAATGTCGGTCTACTCCATGAAGTACCTCCCACACAAATTGTCAACATTATTAAATGTGATATAAGAGGCCGATTTTCTTCAAATTTCACACACCCCAATAATTTTATTAACTCAAGGTCTGGGGTTAAGATGGATTACATCCGTCCACTCCTTCTGATACCTCTCCCACAAAAGGTCGAAATTTTCAAAAAATATTTTTTGCATAGACAGAGAAACGACAATCCGATTTTGCTCCAACTTTGCGAATTCTAATATTTTAATCAGTGCTAGGTCAGGTATGAAAAGGACAATATCGGTCCACTCCATCAGGTACCTCCCCCACAAAGGATCAAAATTTTGAATAATTACAACTCTCATAATATGTGATGTAAGAGTCCGATTGTCTTCAAATTTCACAAGTACCAATATTTATATTAACCCAAGGTCTGCTGTCCACTCCTTCTGGTAACTCACCCACAAATGGTCGACATTTGCAAAAAAAAATGTTTTCTGCACAGGAAGGGAAGCAATAATCTAATTTTTGTCAAATTTTGCAAATCCTAATATTTGCGTCAGTTCTAAGTCTCGTGCCAAAATGGATAATATAGGTCCACTCCATCAAGTGCCTCTCCCACAAAGGTCAACATTTTTAATAATTATTACTCTTAAAAAATATGATGTAACAGTCCGATTGTCTTCAAATTTCACACATCCTACTATTTTTATGAACCCAATGTCTGGCAGTAAGACGGAATATATCGGTCCACTCCATCTGGTACCTCCCCCACAAACGCTCAACATTTTTAATATCCATGAAGTTCACAAAAAGTGAACTCAACATCCGATTCCATTCCAGACATCAACACAAGATCTTTTATAAAAATCGGACCATTCATTTTGCTACCTGCCCCACATAGGGTTCAAAATAAGCATCCAACTCTCTTCAAATTTCACACATATGTATAAACATTTTTGCTAACACAAGATTTGTTGTGAAGACGCTATATATCTGCGGACCCTTTCTGGTACCTCTCCCACAAAGGGACAAAATTTTCAATACTTTTATCTGTCATAAATTGCGAAACAACTCAGCGATTCTTTGTAACTTGCTTTATCTAAATATATGTCTCTCATCCAGAATCCTGAGATGAATATGGAATTTATGATTTCCCATAAATTGGATATAAATGTTCGATTTTCTTATATATTAATAATATTTATATCATATTTTTAAATAATCAAACATTGGCTGAGGGTATACATCTATCGACAAAACCGAACGACACTTTTTTGCTTGTTTTAATATATAATTGAATATATTTTTTAATATGTAAAAGGTTCATAGTTGGTAGAATCTACATCACATAAATTCCCAATATGAATATTTTTTGTTACGAGAACTCTAAATACGCATAGTATATAAAAGACTACATTGAGGACCTCCAGTCAGTTATATTTTTAGGCAGAATGTTATTAAAATACACCTTTTGGGTACGTGCCTATAAATATGTGGATATAAATGATAAGTGTTGCAAGGAAATCCATGGAATCAAGTTTATAAATTAATAATTTGTTAACAAAGATGTCAAATACTATACTGGTACCTGAATAAATAACATGACATTCACACTTGTTGGAGAAACCATTGTGCACTTGACAAGTATGTTCTAATAAATTTTTCAAAGTAGACCTATCCTTTACAAAACAATGCTGATGAGGTGATATTACAGCTAAACAAATGAGTTATTCAACGTGCGATCGAAAGCTCAAAAATTTGGCAATGACACTTAATTTTTTAATGCCTCTATACTCATCTACTATTTATTTTTTATTTATTTAAAGGAATAATATAACTAGATCGCCAGATGAGAAGAAAGTAACCTAATACCAACGAGTCCTTGGAAATTGTCGATAGTGGTTTATAAAGTTTTCATGTGCACAGGTTATTAAATGATGTACACCATCAGGACCTGGTGAGTTAGAATATTTCAATGATAAGAAACCGTTTAATGCTTGAGTGTGATGCGAGGAGACTGGTTAAGCCTACTAACATAATAAGGATAGGTAGTGCAATTTAGTGAAAATTTAGAAAAAATATTTTGAAACAATTCTGGAACATTTATTTGCTATTTCATTTGGATCACATGATTCTCTAGATCCAAGTCTTATGCTCTATTTCATTAAACGGAAGTTTTCGTTTGCTCCTGTCTAATACATATTGTTTTCGAGCTGATTTGAGAGAAGGTTTTTATACCCTCCACCAAAAAAGGTATGGAGGGTATATTAAGTTCGTCATTCCGTTTGTAACTCATCGAAATAATCATTTTATACCCAACAAAGTATATATATTCTTGATCAGCGTAAAATTCTAAGACGATTTAGCCCTGTCCGTCCGTCCGTCTGTCCGTCTGTTGTAATCACGCTACAGTCTAAACGAATTAAGATAGGAAGCTAAAACTTTGCACAGATCTCTCTTTTGTCTGCAGGCAGGTCAAGTTCGAAGATGGGCTATATCGGTCCACGATATCGTATAGCCCCCATATAACGGTACCCCCGGGATTCGGCATTTTGATGATTTTAGCCATATTTTTCAATGGAATTGTCTTAAAATCCACACAAGTAGTTCCTTGCGAATAATTTACCCCTGAGAGAGAATTTTCTATACTGGTCCACGATATCGTACATCCCCCATATAACGGTACCCCCCGATATTCGGTATTTTGATGATTTTACCCACATTTTTCAACGGAATTGTCTGAAAATCCACACAAGGAGTACCTTGTGGGTACTTTATACCTCAGCAGAGAATTATCTATATAGGTCCCCAATATCGTACAGCCCCCATGCAACGGTACCCCCACGGTACTCGGTATTTTGATGATTTTTGCCACATTTTTCAATGGAATTGTCTGAAATTCCACAAAAGGAGTCCCTTGTGAGCATTTTACCTCCTCAAAAAGAATTGTCTATATAGGTCCACGATATCGTATATCCCCCATATAACGGTACCCCCCGATATTCGGTATTTTGATGATTTTTGCCACATTTTTCAACGGAATTGTCTAAAAATCCACACAATTAGTTCCTTGTGGGTACTTTATACCTCGGCAGAGAATTATCTGCATAGGTTCACAATATCGTACAGCCCCCATATAACGTTACCCCCCGATATTCGGCATTTTGATGATTTTAGCCATATTTTTCAATGGAATTGTCTTAAAATCCACACAAGTAGTTCCTTGCGAGTAATTACCCCTGAGAGAGAATTTTCTATACTGGTCCACGATATCGTACATCCCCCATATAACGGTACCCCCCGATATTCGGTATTTTGATGATTTTACCCACATTTTTCAACGGAATTGTCTGAAAATCCACACAAGGAGTACCTTGTGGGTACTTTATACCTCGGCAGAGAATTATCTATATAGGTCCCCAATATCGTACAGCCCCCATGCAACGGTACCCCACGGTACTCGGTATTTTGATGATTTTTGCCACATTTTTCAATGGAATTGTCTGAAATTCCACAAAAGGAGTCCCTTGTGGGCATTTTACCTCCTCAAAAAGAATTGTCTATATAGGTCCACGAGATCGTATATCCCCCATATAACGGTACCCCCCGATATTCGGTATTTTGATGATTTTTGCCACATTTTTCAACGGAATTGTCTAAAAATCCACACAATTAGTTCCTTGTGGGTACTTTATACCTCGGCAGAGAATTATCTGCATAGGTTCACAATATCGTATAGCCCCCATATAACGGTACCCCCCGATATTCGGTATTTTGATGATTTTACCCACATTTGATTATGATGTTAGCCACATTTTTCAATGGAATTGTCTGAAAATCCACACAAGTAGTTCCTTGTGGGTACTTTATACCTCGACAGAGAATTATCTATATAGGTCCACAATATCGTATAGCCTCCATATAACGGTAACCCCGGTATTCGGCATTTTGATGATTTTAGCCATATTTTTCAATGGAATTGTCTTAAAATCCACACAAGTAGTTCCTTGCCAGTAATTTACCCCCTGAGAGAGAATTTTCTATACAGGTCCACGATATCGTACATCCCCCATATAACGGTACCCCCCGATATTCGGTTTTTGATGATTTTACCCACATTTTTCAACGGAATTGTCTGGAAATCCACACAAGGAGTTCCTTGTGGGTACTTTATACCTCGGCAGAGATTCATCTATATAGGTCCACAATATCGTATATCCCCCCATATATCGGCACCTTCCTATATTAGATATCTTAAAGATTTTAAAAGAATTTTATTGGATTTAATTTTTTTGAAAATTTTCTAATTCGTTCCAAATGGTGGAGGGTATTCAAAGTTCGGCCCGGCCGAACTTACTGCTTTTTTACTTGTTAATATTTTCATTCATATACGATTTCTTAGCATAGGTCAATAAACTTTTGAAAAAAAATGTATTTTTAACTCGGCATCATATGTCTTTGCCTTGTTATTGTCATTCCGCAGTCGTCTGTCTGTCTCTCTCTCTCTCTATTTTGCTGAAATAACTTTTTGGCCAACATACATACATAAGTACATTAATCAAATAATCACACGATAAGTAGTAGTACAGCATTTGCACATACGGACATATTTTGCAATGTTTGAAACATTGTGTGACTGTCATGTGTGACACATAATGAGACTCAATTTCATAATTCCCCAGCACATGCGATTGTTGGCACTTAAAGACATCGTGTGTTTATGAGTGTGATTGTGTACCGCCCGTCATACCTACTACATATAGACATTTTGTACCTCCATGGATGGCAGACTAAACAATTCCAATAAAGTCAACTTCCTACACTTAAAATGTTTTCACCCATGACTTATGAAGACAGACAACATTAATTTGTCATTTTTTGCGCTCCGGTCGCCGACGTACCCGTCGTTGGCCAGCAAACACCATAGGAGGACGTACGACGCGCCGAGACGACGTCACATATTCAACACTGGCGAATCAGTTGTTGTAGTAGACGGTAACACATGTTTCCTTAAATCAAGCATATCATCATCAACATCATCGTCATTATAATGGTCATGCATTTGGGAGACACGGTACGGTACGCGAAAGAAACATACATCACAAAATTTGGGAAATAAAATAAAAACGTGAAACTAGAAGACCACCTCCACACAAACGATGCCGGAAAATGTGGGGTGTTTGGGTGCGAGTGTCTGTGTGTTATTGCCTGCTTTGAAAGTAAGCGGGTTCTCTTAACATTTTTAAATGAAAAAGTGCAAATTTTTAACAGGTAAATGTGGAAAACCAGTAGGGAAATACCAAAAGTCGGGTGGGGCCTACTTCATGATACCCTACACCACTATGCGTATTTAGTAGAGCTCTCGTGACAAAAAAAGTATATATTGGGAATTTATGCCAAGTAGATCATACCAATTATGAACCTTAGTTGAATGCGTATTGTCACAATTTGGGAACTATATCCACTATTTGTACCTCTAGTACCAAATAATATCGCTGTATAGTGCATGATATGACATCGATATGTATATCGAACCGAATTCCACCAAATGGAAAAATCAGGTTGAATATGAAAAAATCTATTAATTTTTTGCTGATACTTCCCATTTGGTGAGCTATAACCGTAAAATCGTATGAAGATGTCTATTGAAGCTATATAAAAATCTGAACCAATCTCGATAAAATTTAGCAGAGTTATTTTCGAGAAGTTGTGCATATTACGCGGCTGAGGGATTTGAAACCCAAAATCGGATGAAACATATATATGGGAGCTTTAGCTATATATATGAACCGATTTTCACCAAATTTGAAGTATTCGCTTCTGGGATGAATTTGGTCAGATGTGCCAAAATTCTGTCCATTCGGGCTGATATTAGCCATATGGTGCATAATAAACCTGATATCGGATAAGGATATATTTATGGGAGATATATACTAATCTAACTAGATCTCGATAAAATTTGTCAGAGGTATTTTTGATCTCCATAAGTTATCTGGTACCAAATATCATTCTTGTGGAGTATATATTAAATATGCTAGAGACTTAAAATCCATATCGGGTGAAACATATATATGAAAGCTATTGCTAAATCTGAACCGATTTTCATCAAATTTGAAGTACTTATTTTTAGGATGAATTCGGTCCAATGTGCCAAAATTCAGATATTTTTGACTGATATTGGCCATTTGGTGCATAACTAACCTGAAATCGGTTGAGGAGGGAGCTACATCCAAATCTGAACCGATCTTGGCAAAATGTGAAACACTTATTTCAGAGCTGTATTACGCTTGCTGCATATTACGCTTGTGAGGGACTTTAAACCCCAAATCGGATAAAACATATACAGGGTGAGATAATAAACTGCAACAAAGTCAAACGTTTAGATTTGTTCGAATTGGTCACCTTTGGAAGGAATTATGGCCTTCAAACGGCCAATGAAACCGTCACACGCTGCCCGAATGTTGCACTGCGGTGTTTTGGCCCATTCCCGACCAAGCGCTTGCTAGAGGTGATCGACACTTTGGAATTTTTTAGTGTCAACCTTGCTTTCCAAAATACTTAAGACACAATTGTCCAACAAATTGATATCGGGAGATTTTGGTGGCCATTGTGCGCTGGAAATGAAGCGAGGTTCTTCATTTTGTAACCATTCTTGGGTGGCGCGTGCTGAGTGCGGTTGTGCTGAGTCCTTTTGAAATGTCCAAGGTCTGCGACCAAAATGTTTGCGAGCCCAAGATTTTAATACACCCTTCTGAATATTTTCGCGATAATATTCGGCATTTATTCTGATTCCACGGTCGACTAATACGAGCGGAGAGCGGACCATCGACTGTTATGGCGGCCCACACCATCACCACGACCGGCGCTTGAGTTCTGGTGGCCAACCGAAGGTGCACATTTTCAGCTGACCTCTTCGGCAAGTAAACAAGATCATTTTGTTTTTTACAAACTGCTGGACAACGAATGTTTTCTCATCGGAGAAAACCAAATTCGGCAGTTCACCACTTTCGGCCAAGCGAAGCACCTCTTTAGCTCTTTTGAGTCTATTTCTGTCTGTTACGGTGTAAGTTTCTGCACTTTTTGGAAATTTAATGGCTTTACCCCGAGCTCATTTTTCAATATTTTCCGAATGGAATATTGCGATATGTTCAGCTCACGAGCCATTTTCGGCCACTCCAACAAGGGTTTCGATCAAGTCGCTTCTTTATTTTCGAACCATTTCTACTGATGTTGCCGCTTTCTTCCGTCCACTTCCTTGACGTCGGGCCACGATACTAGTATCACGGTAACGAGCAATGGCACGAGACACAAAAGATTTATTCACTTTTAAATGCTGGAGTTCTCTAGCCATAGCCACATGTGCTTTTCCAGCCAAATAAAAAGAAACCACACTATCACGCTTGAATTCCATCACGAATAACTTTTTTCTGGCAAATTCTGACCAAAACAATATATTGAACTGTCACTGGAATAATTTTAACAGCTGTCGGACGAGTGGCTTAGTTTTTTCATCTCACTCTGTATGTATGGAAGCTATATCCTAATCTGATCTGATCTCGATAAAATTTGTCTGAGCTATTTTGAGCTCCATAAGGTTCAAAATATCATTCTTGTGGAGCGCATATTACGCATGTTTAGGACTTTAACCCCCAAATAGGATGAATCATATATATGGGAGCTATAGTTTTATCTGAACCTTTTTGACCAAATTTGATGTAGTGCTCCTAGGCTGAATCGGATGTGCCCAAATTCAGGTTATTTGGACTGATATTGGCCATTTAATGCACAATTAACCAGAAATCGGTTGAGGATATATATGGGAGCAATATCTAAATTTTAACCGATTCTCACCAATTTCAATAGGATTCGTCCTTGGGCCAAACAAATATTGTTTATGGGCAGACAGAGTGACATGAATATATCGACTCAGAAAGTGATTCTATGAAGATCCTCAAAAATAGCTATGGGTCTACATCACTATCTTCTCCATTACAAATTACACTATCTTCTCCATTACAAACAACTGCACCAAGACATAATACCCTTACCACTTTATGTTAAAGCTCTGCAAATCAGGGGTATCCACGTTTTGGGGATATATTATCAGTAGAGTGGACAAATTTATAGGTTTATAGACTTTGTATATAGGAATTGACTTTTAGATCAGATCACGATTATGTTTCGAAACCTTTTTTCACAGCTCTATTTTATTCGTGCCAAACTTGTCACCTTGCATGATGTCGAAAGCGCTATCCGGTTTTATGCAGCAATCCATTCCACGAGGCCTATCTGTAGCGAACAAATCACAACTCATTCTCTCATCACTTAAAGTTAGACATCGCACACGCACGCACAACCACACATCAGATGTCAACAGAAATTTGTCACAAAGACCAAAACTTTAACGTCACCAGCCAGCCAGCCAGCCAACCACAATCTGAAGGAAATAGTATTTTTTGTTGCTGCAGTACATTTCAAGATAGAAATCACACATTTGAAAACAAAAATATTTTCTTAATTTCTTTGCTCATTAAAAGTAGTGTTCCGACAAACTGCAGAGCAAATACGAAACGAAATGAAAAACTCAAATGTTGAGTCTTTTCAAAATGAAATTAAACAGCTAACTTTGTGTAGTTCTTTATTGACAAAATGTTGGGCCGTGGGGCTTTTAAAATGTGTTATTCGTGTTCCAAGCGAACCAGCCAACATGAACTCATTTTCCGGACACTATTTGTTTAGATGTACTCGTTGTGAACAGTGTTGTATTTGTGGACTTGACAAATACAAATGTCAAAAATAATTTGTCATTTTCTTTATTCATAAAAACAACAGTGTCACCCAGTCAACCAGTCAACCAACCAGCCGACCATTGAGCAATAGGCCTCCCCATGTGTTTGGCTCATTCGGCGTGCGATTCTTGTATTCCACCCGACAAAATGCGTACAATTCTTTCATGTTCAGCACTTGTCAACGTCAACGAAGTACAAGTCTTTAATCATATTCTCTGTGAACATTTGTTACTTCTTCAGCAACTTGGTGTGAGTTTTATTTTGTTTGAAAAGAGGATTTTGCTCTTAAAAAATGGCAGCAATGAGGGAAAATGGTTTGGGCTGGTCTAAAACATTAATCCCCATGCCATTTATTGGGGTGTTGTATGAAGAAACCCGTTCATAGAAAGTCTTGAAGCACTATCAATAGATGGGATAATGGGAGTCTCTATAGGTGAGCAGCTGGAAGAATCCAGAAGGGGTATTCTCTTTTACGAAGAACGGGTCTAATAACCCCACAGTCTCCAGTCCTGAGGTTAACACATCCCATGTCATATGTGTCTTAAACTGACAGTAATTCGGTTATAGAAACCAATCAGAGTTCCTTTTAAGGTACGGCAGGCGGTATGGATAAATTGGTAAACACATTCTTTCACACCATCACCGAAACTTACAATCTTTGCCGTGGGACACTTTCACACACTAAAAGGTTCCCATCAGATTTTTTTGCACATTAATCATGCAACTGAAACCACTGAAATTGTAGTTGCAAATCAAAGGCTGGATACAACTTTAACTTAAATTTATACATCGATGGTCTAGGCCATCATGCGAGTCCGAAATCTATCGATAGACATTGTATGAATATTAGGTTGTGGAACTAACGGTTCAGCAGTTATTATCATTAACTATTTATACCCTACACCATATAGTGGTAAGGGTATTATGTCTTTGTGCATTTGTTTGTAACATGGAGAAGAAAGCAAGATCGACCCATAGTTACTTTGAGGATCTTCAGAGAATCACTTTCTGAGTCGATTTATGCACGCCAGTCCGTCTGTTCAGGTATTCTTGTGAACAAAATTTGGCCCAAGAACGAACCCTACTGATATTGGTGAGAATCGGTTCAAATTTAGATACAGCTCCCATACATCTAATACCGATTTCGGCCAATGTCACCAAATGGCCAATATCAGCCCAAATGGCCTGCATTGTGGCACATCCGATCGAATTCAGTCTAGAAGCAAGTACTTCAAATTTGGAGAGATCGATTGGGGGTTTTAAGTCCCTGACATGCGTAATATGCCCTTCGGAAGTGATATTGTGATATTGGGTACCGGGCATCAGATACTACTCATCGTCGAGATCAGCTCAGATTACGACATAGCTCCCATATATATCTTTATCCGATATCGGGTTTATTGTGCTCCAAATGGCTAATATCAGCCCAAATTAACTGAATTTTTGCAATTACGACTAAATTCATCCTGGAAACCATTACTTCAAATTTGGAGTAAATCGGTTCAGATATAGCTATAGCTCCCATATATATGTTTTATCCGATTTGAGGTTAAAGTCCCCACACTCGCAATATGCACCCCACAAAAATAATATTTGGTATCAGATATAGCCCAGAAATGCATGTGCCAACTTCTATCAATTTCGGATCAGATTTGCATGTAGGTCCCATATATATCTTCAACTGATTTCGGGTTAATTGGCAAATGGCACATCCGACCTAATTCAGTCTAAAAGCAAGTACATCAAATTTGGTGCAAAACGGTTCAGATATGGATATAAGGGTGAGATAAAACAACTACAACAAAGTCAAACGCCATAATTTCTATTATTATTATTTTTTTAAATTTTATTGAATGAAAGCAGAAAATGTCGGAAATAGCATAAATTTTTTATATAAATTTAGATTTGTTCGAATTGGTCACCTTTGGCACGAATTATGGCCTTAAAACGGCCAATGGAACCGTCACACGATGCCCGAATATTGCTCTGGTGTATTTTGGCCCATTCCCGGCGAAGCGCTTGCTTGAGGTGATCGAGACTTTGGTATTTTTGAGTGCCAACCTTGCTTTCCAAAATACTCCAGACACAATAGTACAACGGATGGGTATCAGGAGATTTTGGTGGCCATTGTGCGCTGGAAATGAAGCGAGGAACCTCATTTTGTAACCATTCTTGGGTGGCGCGTGCTGAGTGCGAAAATGCTGAGTCTTGTTGGAATGTTCAAGGTCTGCGGCCAAAATGTTTGCGAGCCCAAAGCTTTAATACACCCTCCAGAATATTTTCGCAATAATATTCGGCATTTATTCTGATGCCACGGTCGATTAATACGAGCGGAGAGCTATCATCGGCTGTTATGGCGGTCCATATCATTACCATGGCCGGCGCTTGAGTTCTGGTGGCCAACCGAAGGTGCACATTTTCAGCTGACCTCTTTAGCAAGTAAACACGATAATTTTTTTTTTTTTGTTAACAAACTGCTGGACAACGAATGTTTTCTCATCGCATAAAACCAAATGCGGCAGTTGACCACTTTCGGCCAAGCGAAGCAACTCTTTAGCAACCTTTGGGCCCATTCCAATCGACGAGGCTTGTCCGCACGCAACATTCTTTGCGTCAATTGAATTTTGTACGGGAACAAATGCAAATCAATGCGAATAATCCGTTGTAAAGTGGACCGAGCCATGCCCTACTGCTGAGAACGGCGTTTTTGGGATGTTCTTGGGGACCTCTCAACACTGGCTCGTACGACAGCGATATTCTCGGCCGATCGCCTTGGTCGACTTTTATATGGCCTCTTCGGATTAGAAAGAGCCTTACCAGTCGAAAATTTTTCGTATAAACGCTTAATGGGGTTCTTAGAAGGCGCACTTCTCACATTTTTTAATGTTTTAAAAGCACGCTGAGTTTCCACAATTGACTTCTTCTGCTGAATGTAAATTTCAGAGCGCTCGCGTGGTGTGTATTGGTTTATGGTAAAAATCTGCTTGGACTGACGCTTCAAACGCGGTATGTCATTAAGCGCTGTGATATCTCTGTCAAAAGTTATGGCGTTGCCAGATGGGTCCGTCGAATATGGGCAACCCTGTACATTGCGTATTTTATGCAATTAATAATCGAAATGAGCCGAAAATATGTATATATGGGATGTGTATCCAAACCACAGCCGATTTCAATGTTTGGAAAACTTATTTTCGTACCAAATTCCGTTACACATTCTAAATTTGAATACTGTATCTGTAATCTATCAATAGATGTGTGCATATGAAATCTAAATTTTGTGGAGGTACCTCCGATTCTGATGCCATATCTCCCATTCCAAGTGGAATTTAAAAAAATTATATGGCCTATGGACCTGCGCAGATAATTTTCAGTCATAGGGTGTAGTATTCATTACGAACTTCAAATACAAAATTTAAAATAATTCCGGTAAATAATGACGCTAAAATAATCAAAATACCGGAAATCGGGGGGAACCGTTATACGAGGACGTGGACCTGCACAGACAATTTTCTGTCATAGGCTGTGGTATCCATTTCAAACTTCGAGTACCAAATTTGAAACAAAACCGGTAAAAAATGTCGTTAAAATCATCAAAATACCGCATATCGGGAGGTACCGTTATATGGGACTATACGAAGATGTGAACCTACTTGGCTCATTTTCAATACCAAAAGTCCTGCCGATATAATACACATTTGTGTAAATTTTTATCAACTTACTTCATTTCGTTCGGAAGCTAGAGTGATTTTCACAGACGGATCGACGGACTGACATAGAAATAAAAAAATATAAAAAATATAAATAAAAATATATAAAATAATAGAATTTTATGCAGATCAAGAATATATGTACTTTGTGGAGTCTAAAAGTATATTTCGAGGTGTTACAATATTAAATTATAAATATATTGGTTTATGTGTTTGTTTTCTCTTTCGAGACGAGCTTAATGATCTGAAATTTGCAGTGAAAAGGAAAGCCAGATAGACACTATCACACACTCACCACTATGCGACGCGTTTCGCCGTTGATTAAGCGGCTCATCAGGCATATTTGGTGTGGATGATGGCTTATGGTTTAATTTAATATATAAAAATATTGGTTTAATTTTGCTGTAGCAGAGTGAGTTAAGTAAAACCTTGGCAAAATGGATTCTAGGCTAATGTTACGTCTGCCCTTGTCCGATTAAAACTTTGAAAGTCTTGAAGTACGCTCTCGGTCCAGTCGCCGTTAATTTGATTGTGTAGATTCAGTTGATATTGTCCTGATTAATATGGGTCTGACCTGAACACATTTCCTCATAAGGACTTTACGGCAACTCTCGCATGACCACTATGCCGGCCATGAAGGTGACAGAAAATATTCAAATTCAGTTGTAATCAAAATGCGAATTACAACGTGTGTATTGACAAAATTGACACTTTTTGTAGAGAAATATATCTTTAGAGAAATATAAAACATGATTTAAAAAAAATTACCTACCAAACAATTTTCAAGTTTATTATTTAATCATTCAAAATCAATGCAACAAGTTGTTTATTAGATAATTTTTTACAAATATTTTAATAGTAATTCTGACATTAGCCTCCTATATGTAGGCCTCTTTACTTGCAAATTTTTCCAACTTAGCCTAACTTGTCTTGATTGTACCTTGTCTCTATAGCCGAGTTCAATCGAGTCTCCCTACACAAACCTAAACGCATTTATCTTGCTTTATCTGCAACCACATAGAGTTTTTAGAGAAGTCCAGATTTTGTAAAGAAATTCTATAGAATTTATAAATAGGTGATTTTTTAAGTTCTCCTAAGAGAGATGACATATTATAAATCTCACAATTCGAATGTAGTTTGTCTCCCTACTAACATCAGGCTGGATTTCGCAGTATTTAAAACATAGCTTTGAAATATATTAACTTTTAATTATCGAGGTGAAATTTCGCGACGTATTTTATGTCGTGGAGGTAAATTTTATTTTACAGAAAAGTTAACTTTAAAATATTTTTGATAATTATTTGTTTTCTGAGTATAAGCTTGTATATTTTAAATTACAATTAGAAAAAAAAAACAACAAATATTTTTTTACATTTAAACAAAAGAGGTATTTTTATTCATTGTAGTTACAAAATATGAAGAGAGGGTAAAATTTACCACCACCTCGTTTGTTAAAGGTTAAATATGGTTTATATTAATTTTTTTACAATTTTTAAACATGCATTTTTGCTTCATGGTAGCCATAGGCTAATATTTACTTTATTTATTGTTTTACGATGATATTTGACATGTATTTTTCTTTCATAATTTATGGCTACTAAAACCGTTAAAATGTCATTGTTTATATAAATTGCAGCACCACCCCTTATCATGGGCTTCAAACACCTGTCATAACATCCACACTTGTCAGTTGTATCTGTTAGATGTCCGCTGCTGTATTTGCATATAAAATGTTAAATATATATATTTCACACACGAGCACACATCCCTGGGTAATCAGTCAGTCAGTCAGCCAGCCAGTCTGTCATTCCCTTACATCTGCTCGGTATCAAAACAGTATGCACAAAATAAACGAACGGAACGGGAGCAAGCGAACGAACCATCATCCTCCACCTTCGTCGCTCGCTCACTCACTCGTATCATTGAATGATGTGGATGGTGGTGAAATGATTGTTTTAAATGACTTTAATTTTTTATAACCATTTTTTGTCCACCCCTTATCATGTCAGCAGAGACCACCTTTATGTTTTGTTTGTACACTCCCCCCCTGCTTCCGAGCAGTCAGCCAGCCATTTGGCTCAAAAAATTAGAGAACTCCAGTTTGTCTGAAATTTGTCTAATTGTAAATGATGGTGTAATGAAAACACTCATGCGTGTATTTTGTTGATTTGCCAGAAAAATTACAACAACCAACGACAAAAGCACACACACACGCACACAAACAAAATAAATGATAATAATAATAAAAAATAATAAAAGAACAGCACAACATATAGAACAGACAATTACTATTATTAAATAAAAATGACATTTAAACATGAAACTTGACATTATGTACAGGGTTGCTGCTCTTGTTGTTGCTGCTTAGACCGCCATCGTTGTCGTCGTTTTGGCTGCTTTTGCTACCTTTGTTTGCTCATTCATTGCCTGTTTGTCGTTTGCTGTTCAAATTCGAACGTAAAGCACCTGCAAAAAGATATGTCACTATAAATGTCATTTGGATGTAACATATGGGGTACTTATAGCCATGTACGAGGTGTACGAGCAAATGCTTATGACTGAAAAATTCTGGGATAGGTTTGATTTTAACAGACAGTTGCAGTATTTTTGAATGCAACCATAACTGTAAGAATGTACATCTACCGGGGGTTCTACAATTTCAATTCTTTTTTCGAAAATTACAGAAAAATTCTTGTTGATTGCGAAAGTAGAACTAACAAGTAAAAAAGCTGTAAGTTCTGCCGGGCCGAACTTTGAATACCCTCCACCATTTGGAACGAATTTGGCAATTCTTAAAAACAATAAAATCCGTTAAAACTTCTGTTAGAATCTTAAAAATACCGAATGTAGCTATTATATTAGGGTCTATTTATCTGTTTATAATGTAGCTATAATCATAAAAATACGGAATATATGGAGGTACCATGGTGGTTATAAAAAGTGGATCTGCACAGACAATTTTCTGTCATAGGCTGTAATATCCATTACGAACTTCAAATGCGAAATTTGAAACAATTCCGGTAAATAATGTCGCTAAAATTATCAAAATACCGAATATCGGGGGGTACCGTTATATGGGGGCTATACGAAGACGTGGACCTGCACGGACAATTTTCTGTCATAGGCTGTAGCACCCATTACGAACTTCAAATACAAAATTTGAAACAATTCCTATAAAAAATGTCGCTAAAATCATCAAAATACCGAACATCGGGGGGTACCGTTACATGGGGGCTATACGAAGACGTGGACCTACATGGCCCATTTTATGTCTTAAGCCGTAGTATCTGTGACTAACTTTAAATATTAATTTTAAACAATTCCGTTAAAAAATGTAGCTAGAATCATCAAAATACCGCATATCGGGAGGTACCGTTGTATGGGGGCTATACGAAGACCTGGACCTACTTGGCCCATTTTCAATACCAAAAGTCCTGCAGATATAGTACACATTTGAGTAAAATTTTATCAATCTACTTCAATTTGTTCGAAAGTTAGAGTGATTTACTTCATACTATGATGGAGGGAATAAAATAAAAGACACGTGTGTCGGCGTTATGAAAGTTGAACAATCTGCAACAAAGTCAAAGCCACAATTTTTACATTTTTTATTAAATCTGTCGGAATTAGCATCAAATTTTAGAATAAGTTTAGATTTGTTCGAATTGGTCACGTTTGGCACGAATTATGGCTTTTAAACGTCCAATGAAACAGTCACGCACTGCCTGAATGTTGCTCTGCGGTATTTTTGCCCATTCCCAGAGAAGCGCTTGCTTGAGGTGATCGGCACTTTGGTATTTTTAGTGCCAAGCTTGTTTTCCAAAATACTCCAGACACAATAGTCCAACGAGTTGGTATTCGGAGATTTTGGTGGCCATTGTACGCTGGAAATGAATCTAGGAACCTCATTTTGTAACTATTCTTGGGTGGTGCGTGGCGAGTGCGATGATGCTGAGTCCTGTTTAAATGTCCAAGGTCTGCAGCCAAAATGTTTGCGTGCCCAAGGCTATAATACCCCCTCCAGAATATTTTCGGGATAATATTCGGTCGATTAATACGAGAAGAGATCGACCATCGGTTGTTATGGCTGCCCACACCATCACCATAGCCGGCGCTTGAGTTCTGTTGGCCATGTGCACATTTTCAGCTGACCTCTTTGGCAAGTAAACACGATCATTTTGTTTGTTTACAAACTTCGGGACAACGAATGTTTTCTCATCGGAGAAAACCAAATTCGGCAGTTCACCAATTTCGGCCAAGCGAAGCAACTCTTTAGCCCTTTTGAGTCTATTTTCATTCTGTTGCGGTGTTTGGAATTTCAATGGCTTCACCCCGAGCTCATTTTTCAATATCTGCCGAATAAAATAGTGCGATATGTTCAGCTAACGAGCCATTTTTCGGCCACTGCGACACGGGTTTCGCTTCTTTATTTTTGGAACCATTTCTGCTGATGTTGCTGTTTTCTTCCGTTCACTTTCTTGACGTCGGGTTACGCTACCAGTATCACGGTAACGAGCAATGGTACGATACACAAAAGTTTTATTCACATTTAAATGATGGAGTGCTCTAACCATAGCCCCTTGTGGTTTTCCAGCCAAATATAAAAAACACACTTGAATTCCATCACGAATAACTTTTTTCTGGAGAATTCTCACTGAAATGCTTTTGTAAGCTTTTAAAAAATATAATGAGCTATCACTGGAATAATTTTACAGCTGTCGGCGAGTGGCTTGAAAATGACAGCAATCTGAAGTTGGTTGCAGTTTTTTCATCTCAATCTGTATAGCTCTCATATATATCTTCATACGATTTACTGCGCTTAAAAATGTAATATCGGCTAAAATAGGATGGATTTTGATGACTTTCGATTATTACCCCGTCAAATCTAGTAGAAATCGATTTAGAGTAGGATATACCTCCCATATATTAGTTCCTTTTGACTTTTAATTATAATTGCTTTAGAGCCATAATAAGCATTCAAAAACTATCATAACTGGTATGATTTAATTCTCATAAATTCCCCATAAAAACTTTTTGTATGGGTAGCTCTACCTAATATACGAGGGGTGTAGGGTATCTATACTGGTTTAATCCTATGATTCATGAAATAACCCAGTCTCTATCAACTTTAATTTCCAAAAGGTCCACCAAACGATCTTTTATACCCTCAGACATATGGCCAAAAATGTCGGACTGTCTGGCTGGTGCGCACGATAACTCTCTCAACAGGTATTTGATTCGGTTCAAATTTGGCACATCCTAAGATTTTTGTCAGATTTAGATCAAGTTTGAGAATGGGTAATATTGGTCCACTCTTTCGCCTTTTTGTACTCCTATAAAATGAAAATTGATAAAATCCTAAACATTTTATATCTCACAGAGAGCCGACTTCGTTCAAAATTGAAATATCGCTATATTTGTATCAGGACTAGGTTGGGTGGAAAAATGTTGAATACCGGACCACTTCTTCTGATAACTGCCAAACAAAGGGTCAAAATTTAGAATCATTATAGGTTTTATAACATCTGAAAAATAAATCCGATTTTCTTAATTTTCAAATATTTCTACCAACTCGAAATCAGAAAATAGAATAGACCGAATCTCTCTCGGAAATGAGTCTATATTTCGAATACCCATAACCCACATAAAATAAAAAATGAGCTCCTGATTATTTTCAAGCTTAGCACTTCCCAATATTTATACCAACAAAAGATCAGGTGTGAATCCCATATATGGCGGACCACTTCTTCTGGTACCTCTTGCACAAAGGGACAATATTTTGAAGGATCATAATACTCAATATATTTTTTTATCTTGTCTCTGGACTGAACTGTGACTCCTTTTGGGTGCATCGGCTTTTCAATGTATGCCTTCCGATTTTCTGCGTCCAAAATATGACAATTTAGCTTGTTTACAAATCACACATGAGATAAGTATCATCATTCACGAAATAAAACATAGTTGAAAAATATGAATGCGTATCATGGAATTTGGAATCAGAAAGAACTAATATATGGGACGGATATCATACTCTAAACTTATTTCCACCCAAATTTGACGGAGGCATTTGTACCTCTCATATAAATCTCTCTCAATTTGTGCCTCTCAAGTAATATTGCCATAGAGTGCATTCTTGTACATCGATAAAAAATAACTTAAAAACATATTTATCGGAGCCGATATTCATCAAATAGAAAAATTTGGTTGAATGTGGAAAAAATCCATCAAATAGTCCATTGGATGAAGAAGCTATATCTACATTTGAGCCAATGTCGATAAAATTCTGCCAATGTTATTTTTGATGTCTACGAGATATATGGTACCAAATACATTGTTGTGAAGTACATATTACGAGTGAGAGAGACTTAAACATCAAATCGGATAAAACATATATATTTGAGATATAGCTATATCTGAATCAGCTTTCACCGAATTTGAAGTACTTGTTTCTAGGATGACTTCAGTCGGAATTTCCAAAATTCAGTCCATTTATACTGATGTTAGCCATTTCGATATTATTCTGGGCTGTATCTGATGCCCGGTGTCAAATATCATTGTTTGGGAGTGCATTATGTGAAGGACTGTAACAACAAATCGTATGAAACATATATGTGGGAGCTATAGCTATATCTGAACCGATTTTCACTAAATTTGACGTACTTGTTTCTAGACTTAATTCGGTCGGATGTACCCAAATTCACTTCATGTGGATTGATATTGGCCATTTGGTGCACCTGAAACCGGTTAAAGATATACATTATATGGAAGCCAAATCCAAATCTGAACCGATTTTTATAAAATTTGGCAAATGTATTCTGAATTAAGATATCTGGTACCAAATATCATTGTTGTCGAATGCATATTGCGAATGTGAGGGACTTAAACACCAAATCGGATAAAACATATATATGGGAACTATATCTATATCTGAACCGATTTTCACCAAATTTGAAGTACTTGCTGCTAGATTGATGTTTGTCGGAAGTGCCAAAATTCACTCCATTTGGGTTGGTATTACTATAGGTTAGGTATTATTTAAATCCGATAGAGATATATATGGTTATCCAAAATGCTAGACTTCTGTCCTGTCCTAAATTGTAACTTCATACAAATTTGTGACCTGTGTAGCGAATGAAAAATCAGAAAAAAAATTTTTTTTGGTCCATTACAAACAATAGGCTGCAATTTTGGTCCTAGCATTACATAGTGGAAATTTTATGAGGGTAGGATAATAATTGCAACCTGAACATAATAACCACAACACATAGTTGTAAGGGGAACGAATATTCTTACTTGCAATATTCCGTGTGGATCCGGTCATTATTGCGATCTTTAGTGTAATTACAATTTAACATTGGCAGGCGGACAGACCGACGGACATACATAGCTAGATTGACTCAGCTCGTCGAGATAGGAAGACCCATATATAGTTTCATATGTCTTTGACCAAAATTTCGAGGTGTTACATAATTTTTCAACCAATCAATTATAGTGTTGTGGGGTATAGGTTTTAGTACTTTTCGTACACTTAATGTTGAATTTTCTAATAACCTTTGGTACATATATGCTACACTACACTACAAGAGACGCCTCATTCCAATTTTCGAAATTCTAGCTTTATCTAGGTTCTAGATTCTCGCAATCACTCAATATTAACGGTATGATTATATGTAGGACGAATTGAAAAAAAAGACTTATCTCGCTTCTTCGTCCCAGGGGTAACTCCCACCCACTGTTACGTTTCTTCCTTCAACCGTTTCGTCTGGACGTTGATAAATAAGTCAGACAGTAAATCTGTCAATCACTCAATATATTGAAATAAATTATTAAGTAACGAAACATTTATATATTAATGTGATATCCCGAAAATTAGGGCAGATATCGGAAAGCTTGCTCGAGGTTTATAAATATCTTTTCGAAAACCTTAAAAATAATCTATGCTTCAAGAAAGACAAAAATACATACGGGACACTTAGCCTTAACATCCACGATATATCAATTCGTTGAAAAGGTATGTAACTTTACAAACTTTTTAAACAAACCTCTCAAAGTTATAGAAGTCCTGCTTAAGAATGGAAAACTAACGCCTAGTTTGGCAATGCATAAAAATGTTGACTCAAACTGCATTTACTTCAGAGCGAAGTGTTGGCCATTACCCCCTCACCTCGGTCGTCGCAGGCGGAATCTGGGTAATAGGAATTGTAAATGGTTTTCTCTAATACATAGAGATCATGCACGTACACCCGAGGACGGACGGACGGATGGGCGGACAGACGACCGGTCGGACAAAATACTTTTCGTTCGTTATTTATTTTTGGTATAAGTGCGAAGAGTTTTAATGGTTATAAATGCATGCAGGAGTTGTTGTGTTGTAGAAGAAGTAGTTGTTGTTGTTGTTGTTGCTGTTGTTGTTATTGCCATTTCCACATATGATTAATGTTTCATAATGGCCAGGTTGGTAGTTGGAACCTGTAGTAACTTCCAAACCAACCACACTGCCAGCCATGGGTGTGCGTGTGTGTGGGCAGGCTGGCGGGCTGGCTGGCAGCAGCTAACTAACTATTCATGGCTTGCATCATGCCATGTGGAAATGGTGTAAAAGTGTTTTTTTTTTTTTTTTGTTTGCTACACTTCTCCAACAGCCAACTAGCCGTCAAAGCGTAGCAACAAAGCGTAATAGTAGGACATTAACTAATGTTCTAGGCATTTTTATTCAATTTACCCTAAACGCCAGCCGAGAAAGGTGTAATTTATGAAAATGGCGAAAATTAGAGGAATAGTAAAAAAAGGGGGAAGAGAGAGCGGGAGGAAACTAACCAGCCACAATGGTAATGACGACCACGAGAACAAAACAAAAATAATAAAACCAACTGAATAACCAGCCAAAAAAGGTGTACATTTGATAAATGATATTGAAAAAAATAATGAATGTTTAGCGACCCCCGCCCCCTCCAAATTCAGGGACCATTCGAGGAAATTGTAGTTAATCAAGACTGGGCACAACACCAGTTTTATTATTTATTTTTTCTTTTTTTTTTTTTTTTTTTTTGGTACGCTGTCCATTTACGCTTCTGGTCATATAATTTTCTTGATTATTTGGTGGCAAATAACTACTGCTAAGTGTCCTGCTGCTGCAAAAGGTCATAAATTTTATGTTAGGTTACAAATATTTACTTTTTAAGAGAAAGACAGAAAATAGAAATTCCAGGTAATTGGTAAAGTTAGTTTGGAGAAGAGTGTAATCATGGGTGTTCGTGAATGTTGATTGAATGACGTCAATAGAGAAAGCGTCAAATGCATATCTATAAGGGGTGTTAGGTGCAAAGGCTGAACGGAGAGAACTTTTTTGAAATAAATTTTGATAGTTACAAACACGTACTTGTGTTTGTACCAACTACCATATGGTACGGAACAAAACAGAACAATAAAAAAGTTCGATTGCCATCAAATAAACATTTTAAATTAAACAAAATTTGTGAAATTACTTAACAATCCGATTATTTCAAACTCATAAAAATCGTATCATTTTTTTTTAAGGTCCCTAATTATTATTTTTAAAAGTTACCTTTCTATAGTGAATTGTAGTAAAAGTCAAAGAAAAAGTTACCTTCCATCATGATTCTTTATTAGGTGTATACGATACGATACTTCAAAAGGAAAAGTCAAAAGTCGGGCGGGGCCGACTATTTGATATCCTATACCACTATGCACATTTAAAAGAGCTCTCTAACAAAAGAATTGTATAGTGTGCATGATATCACTTGGAGAAGGATTATATTAAAGAGATATATATATATCGGAACCGAGTTGCACAAAATGTACGTCCCGAAATTCACTCCATTTGGGATGATATTAGTCATTATTTGCAAAATAAACCTGAAATCGGATTAAGGATATATATGGGAGCTTATCCGGAACATTAGCCGTTCTCGATAAAATTTGGCAAAGGTATTTCCGAGCTCTATAAGATATCTGGTACCAAAAATTATTGTTGTCGAATGCATATTACGCATGTGGGGAGCTTAAACAATAAATCGGAAAAAAACATACAGGATAAGATAAAAAAAACTCAAACGCCATAATTTTTTTTTTTTTTTTTTAATTTATTGAATGAAAGCAAAACATGTCTGAAATAGCTTCAAATTTTAGAATAAGTTTAGATTTGTTTGAATTAGTCACCTTTGGCACGAATTATGGCCTTCAAATGGCCAATGAAACCGTCAAACGCTGTCCGAATGTTGCTCTGCGCTATTTTGGCCTATTTCCAGCCAAGCGCTTGCTTTAGGTGATCGACACTTTGATTTTTTAGTGCCAACTTTGCTTTCCAAAATACTCCAGACACAATAGTCCAACGGATTGGTATCCGGAGATTTTGGTGGCCATTATGCGCTGGAAATGAAGAGAGGAATCTCATTTTGTAATCATTCTTGGGTGGCGCGTGCTGAGTGCGATGGTGCTGAGTCCTGTTGAACTTTCCAAGGTCTGCGGTCAGAATGTTTGCGTGCCCAAGGCTTTAATACACCCTTCAGAATATTTTCGCAATAATATTCGGCATTTATTCTGATGCCACGGTCGATTAATACGAGCGGAGAGCGACCAACGGCTATAATGGCGGCCCACATCATCACCATGGCCGACGCTTGAGTTCTGGTTGCCAACCGAAGGTGCACATTTTCAGCTGACCTGTTTGCCAAGTAAACACGATAATTTTGTTTGTTTGAAAACTAATGGACAACGAATGTTTTCTCATCGGAGAAACCCAAATTCGGCAGTTCACCACTTTCGGCCAAGCGAAGCAACTCTTTAGCTCTTTTGAATCTATTTTCTTTCTGTTGCGGTGTAAGTTCTTGCGCTTTTTGGAATTTCAATGGCTTTACACCGAGCTCGTATATCAATATTTGCCGAATGGAATATTGCGATATGTTCAGCTCATGAGCCATTTTTTCGATCAAGTCGCTTCTTTACTTTTAGAATTATTTCTCCTGATGTACGAGACACAAAAGATTTATTCACATTTAAATGCTGGAGTGCTCTAACGATAGCCACTCGAGATTTTCCAGACAAATATAAAGAAATCACACTATCACGCTTGAATTCCATCACAAATAAATTTTCTGGAAAATTCCCACCAAAATGATTTTGTACGCTTGTAGACAATATAATGAGCTGTCACTGGAATGTCGAACGGCTGTCGGACAAGTGACTTAGAAATGACAGCAATCTGAATTGGTTGCATGTTTTTCATCTCACCCTGTATTATATCTCCAAAGTAGATCTTGTGGAGTATTGGGTTATTTCAAGTAGCCTCATGTTTGTTTATTCTAAATATTGATCCGTTCTGGGTGAGGTATCAGAAGGAAAAGTTCGTTCCATCCATTCCTCATACCTGATTTGAAAGAAAATAGGACTGCCATTTTATATTTTATAATAGTTATTTTTTTTTTTTTCAAAATGTTGACCCGTTGTGGGAGAGGTATTAGAAGGAGTAAGACGATGTATCCCATCTTATTCAAATGTCTGACCTATGTGGAGGAGGTACCAGAGAGTGTGAGCCGGTATATCCCATTTTAACACCCTTTCTTGTAATGGTTGGGATCTGCGAAATGTTTAAAGAATCTGATGCATATTTCGCATATTATGAGTGAATGAGAAGAGAAAACCAACCGAACGGTTTGGTTGTTGATTCAATTCTATTTTTATTTCAAAAATATTTTCCTTACGTACTACTGAAACTAATCTTAACCTAGTCGCAGCCACACAATTGTTCTTATCTATTCTAATATTGAATGGAGAACATTGCAGGGCTGCTTTACATTTCATTCAAGTGATCTTGTGCATCTACTGAGCGCATCGATATCTGTGCGTGTGGGTCATAACCTTTATTATCTGACACATTATCGTATGCGTCAGCGCACAAGATCACCGAATTGTTCACATGTGGTATTTTATGGCGGCTGGGAAATATGTAATTTTTGAATATTTATTGTTTATTGCTAGTTTTTCCCAGCGCCTCAACCGCACTCAAAAGTATGTACAAAGTATTTTGTACATTCTCCCGGGCGGCTTAAATGTGCATGTTTATAGTGGACTGTATTTTTTATAAAGTTAACAAATGGATAATATGGAATATTTAAATATAAAGATATGAAAGATTTGAAAAGAAAATTTATGCGTAACTATCTATATATGTTGAAATAATATCAGGTAACCACTTCCAGGAAACGACTCCAACGTTTAATCCAGCCTCTCTTGCCGATACCACCACCTTTATCTCCCGGCTTCATTTTCCATGCCGCATTTATAGTCCATCGATGCAGACCGCCATCATTCACGTCGGAAAGGATTACCATTGGCTCCATGGTACGCTCTGTTTTGTCGTCTTCCGTTCTTAAGGTTATGCGTGGCTTGTAACTGAGTTCTCTCTGGTGATAAACTTCCGAAACCAGAGACATTTCTTTGGCTTTTTCTAATTCATCGATGCATTCTTTTCCTGCAAATTTGCCACATTCGTAGACAATTTTTGGATCTTCTGTGGGTGGCAGCTTTTCTTCTTTTTCCTCTTCTGCAATAAGACTATTTATTACTTTTCTTACAGAACGTTCGTCCTCATTGCCATTGCATCGATTGTTTTTTAATAAATTGAGAGGTTCCTCCCGAAATGGTTTTCTATATGTCAGCGCTGACACGACACCAGAATGTTCTTCTTCTTCCCGTTCCTCAAAATGAGGACTTGCCGGCGGGAAGCACTTCACAATATTTCCTTCTGAACATCGAATCTGTTTTAGATTAACAGCATTATGTCCCTTTCTTACACTTTCTAGTTGCTTGGACAGGTCATCTTTCTCAGCTTCCAAGACTTGCCGCGCTCTTTCCGAGCTAGCCAATTTTTCATTGACTTTCTTTAACTTCGTTTTTAGATGTCGCACTTGATCATTCTGAACTCGATGTTTTTCTTCGAATTTTTCATCTTTGGCCCGCAGGTTTTCTTCAGATTTGGCGAGCAGATATTTTTCGCGGGCCTTCGCATTTCTCAATATCGTTTCACTTTTTTCCACTTCGATTATTATTTGAGAACGCAATTCGATTGCTTGTCCCTGCAGAGATTGTAAATTATTTTTATAGGCTTGCATTTGTTCGTGCAAACCATCTTCCAATTCTCTGTCGTAATCTTCCTTTGTTTCGACATAGTTAAGTTGTCTGTTTTCTTCCTCTTGCTCTTCCCAAGTTAAATGGTCATATTTCAGCGAGAGTATCCATCGTGATGGAGGTTTCATCGAATCTTCGATTTCTTCATCGATGTCCAAGCCTGTGTAATTGCGACTCCGGGTTGCTAAAAGCTTCATTGCTGATAACATACACATATCCACATCACAGGACAATGTCTTCATATGGGTTGGAAGATATTTTTGGTGTACCCTCAAGTACCGTCGTAACTGGTAATATGTGTTTTCTACCAGTACCTTCCATGCCGCGACGTGTTTCACCTTTTCAAAGGCTGACGTCGACGTTAATAGCTGGAAATAGTCTGCCAAAGTGGTGATATTTTCTTCCATATTTTTATTCATTTTTTATTTTAATGTTTTAGATGGGACTATTTGTCCTCTTTTCAAAATTTTTTATATTGCCTTCTTGGCTTTTTTCGATTTTTTGATTTTTTCAGTTGGGACTTTGATGTCCTCTTTTCCAAAATTGTATATTTTTATGTGGGACTGCTTTGGTCCTCTTTTTGTTTTTTTTTTTAATTTGCCCCGTGGGACTTTTTTTAATATATATGTTTAAATTTTGTCCTTATGGCTCTTTACAATTTTATCCCTCAACGGATTTTTATTGGTAGCTATTCTCCTCTTTTTGAAGAATAGCACTTCTGCTTGTAGTGAGTCTCTTACCACTGGTGGGGGAAAACTCCTACTATTTTCGTTTTGTGGTCGCTAATTCATTTCACTTTGACAAAAGTGAAGGCTCGATTGACCAATGAATGAGAAGAGAAAACTAACCGAACGGTTTGGTTGTTGATTCAATTCTATTTTTATTTCAAAAATATTTTCCTTACGTACTACTGAAACTAATCTTAACCTAGTCGCAGCCACACAATTGTTCTTATCTATTCTAATATTGAATGGAGAACATTGCAGGGCTGCTTTACATTTCATTCAAGTGATCTTGTGCATCTACTGAGCGCATCGATATCTGTGCGTGTGGGTCATAACCTTTATTATCTGACACATTATCGTATGCGTCAGCGCACAAGATCACCGAATTGTTCACATGTGGTATTTTATGGCGGCTGGGAAATATGTAATTTTTGAATATTTATTGTTTATTGCTAGTTTTTCCCAGCGCCTCAACCGCACTCAAAAGTATGTACAAAGTATTTTGTACAATGAGCGTTTTAAATATTCGAAATTTTGATCCTTTTTGGGGAAGGTATGCAAAAGAAGAGGTCCGATAAATCCCATCTTCATATCGGATCTTGTTTCGGCAGAAATATTGGGATTTGGGCGTTTTGGTTATTCAAACCAACCAGAAGGAGAGGTCTGCAATAGTTCAACTGTACACCAGATATTGTAATGGAAAAAATATTGGTATGTGTAAAATTTGAAGAGAATCTTATGAATATTTCGCATTTTATGAGCGTTTCAGATATTGCAAAATTTCACCCTTTGTTTGGGAGGTACACGAAGGAGTGGTCCGATATATCCCATCTTCATTTGGTTTTTTGTTTGTAGAAATATTGGACTTTGCGAATTTTGAAAATAATCGAATACCTATTACGCATTTTATGAGCGTTTTGGTTACTCAAAATTTTGACCCTTTGTGGGAAAGGTAGCAGAAGAAGTGTTCCGATCTTTTCTATTCTCTCACCCGATCTTGCGGCAAATTATTTTTTATGAAAATTAAGACCTTTTGCGGGGGAGAAACCAGAAGTAGTGGACCGATGTTGACTATCTCCGAACTCGATCTAAGTTCGACAAAATTATTACGATGCACCAAGTTTGAACCATATCAGATACTCCCTTAGTTATCGTGAACACCAGCCAGCCAGGCAGAAAGACAGATGGACGGACTGACATACATCGCTAGATCGGCTCCAAATATCCTGAAACGGATTTGGTCCAAAGAGACCTAGGGTCTAAAATCATTATTTCGGCTAGGCACGTTTTGTCCGCATCAAATGATATATACCCTCTCTAGCCATATGGCTGAATTATCTTAGACGCAATGCATAACTTAATGAATTTTCTCCCTCCCTTCGTCTTCATTTAAACGGACCGATTTAGAATTTATGGTAATCAATATTTACGAATATTTCGAGCCAACGAAGAACCCAAAAATGCCTTTGTAAACCAAAAAATTATTTTTATACCCTCCACCTTAGTATGGAGGGTATATTAAGTTTGTCATTCCGTTTGTATCACCTCGAAATATATATTTTAGACCACATAAAGTATATATATTCTTGATCAGCGTAAAATTCTAAGACGATTTAGCCATGTCCGTTCGTCTGTCTGTCTGTTGTAATCACGCTACAGTCTAAACGAATTAAGATAGGAAGCTAAAATTTTGCACAGATCCCTCTTTTGTCTGCAGTCAGGTCAAGTTCGAAAATGGGCTATATCGGTCCACGTATTAAGTTTTTAAGGGAATCGTCTGATAATCTACACATGGAGTTCCTTGTAGGTACTTTATGCCTTGGAAGAGAATTATCTATATAGGTCCACGATATCGTATATCCCCCATATAACGGTACCCCCGATATTCGGTATATTGATGCCACATTTTTCAATGGAATTGACTGAAATTCCACACGAGGAGTTCATTGTGAGTACTTTATCCCTTGGAAGAGAATTATCTATATAGGTCTACGATATCATTAGCCCCCTATATAACGGTTCACCCGATATTCGGTATTTTGATGATTTAGGTTACATTTTTCAAGGGTATTGTCTGAAATTGTACACAAGAGGTTCGTTGTGAGCAGTTTACCCCCCTGAGCAGTTTAAACCTCTGAAAGGTAATTGTCTATTTAGGTGCACAATATCATATATCATATGGGTGGATCGGCACCTTCCGATTTTAGATATTTTAAAGATTTTAACAGAATTTTTAATGGATTTATTTTTTGAAAATTTTCTAATTCGTTCCAAATAGTGGAGGTTATTCAAAGTTCGGCCCGGCCGAACTTACTGCTTTTTACTGGTTATGTAGAACACCGTATAACAACCATTTCCGAGGAACCAGGTCTACCTACATTCCACAAGGTATACAAATGGAATGAGAGATTTAATATAACGTCCATTTTATGGTTCACTTTAAAAAATTTGTTAACTTATCTTTAACTCTTATCATCTATCATTTTTTTCCGTTTGAAAATTTACAATTACTTAAATCAAGATGTCTTGTACCATAAACGCCGATTTTCCATTTTAACAGATGTCATTTAATGCCAATCAATCTATATTAAATTATATCCAATTTTCTCAGCAAAAAAAATCTTAAATTCAAATGCTTTAATGTGTCCTCGGATCTCGGTCTTTGTCAAAATTATGGCTCCTTTTATGATGACAAATATCATAATATGAAATTTCTAATATGATTTAAACACTTAACGTCGTGAAAAAGTCAAGGAAATTACAGTTATGGCAAACACACACACACACATACCAAACAGAAAACTGATGACGTTGGCAAAAAATAATAAATCTATAAATGTCTCCCCATAAATAAAAACACAAACGACCTCACGCCACAAAGTTAGACGGATGGACAGAAGAACTGGCAGACAGACAGACATACGCACAGATTCCAACATATGAATTGTCGCAATAGAGAAAGTAATAAAAACAACTTGAGGACCATGGAGGAAAAAAAACTCAAGGAAATCCCTATGTGTTGTTGTTGTTGTTCAGCATCCAGCAACAAACTTAGCAGAAAATCGTTCACGGACGACAAGTCGACATTCTTTCATTCGTAGAAATGTGGGGAAAATCTCATGACAGCAGCAAAAAATCGGAACGAGCGAACGACCACAATCATCTTGGTCGAGGGCAAGGACTTGAGCTTTCCACTCTGTGCCATGGAACTTAAGTTGGTGTTGTTGACTGAAAAGGACAATAATAAATAGCTTCAAATGCGTTTTGATATCAACAACCTCTCTGCTGGTGTTGAGGACATTCTCTGATGTCACCAAACTTGCTGCTGTTGCCCCCACACCATACCAAAGCCCAAAGAAGACGGAGAATCCATCCTTCATCACGTTTATGTTTTTTTTGCTGTTGACTTTCCTATTTGCTGTGCTGTCGCGCAACTACTTTAAAATATCCCGGTCAATTGTGCACTAGAAAAGAGAGTAATAATTTCACTTCCCCACATCGCTGGCGCTCTATGCCAGTCGACAAACAGAAAACAGCAAATGAGCAAGCAGTTAATAATTTATAATGTTCTTAAAATAAGCAGGTTTTCTGCTTTGCAAAAAAAAAAGAATGCTTCACTGTTTTCGAAAAGCGGAAAAGTCCTTGAGTGAGGAAGAAAAAATAAAGTCCCAAGATGTTGATTGGTTGTATTAAAAAGAAACTTGCTTACTTATGCAACTTATCTTAAAGTGGAAATGTTTCGTTAACTTAAATCTAAGAATTGAGAAAAAGACGAGTAAAAATTAAATAAGCGGTAAACGATGATGATTCAGGAATTGATAATGGCAGTTAATGGTTTTCTAGCTGAAAAGTATGAATGCATATTAAATGTACTGGTAGATTTTCAATATAAAGTTATGTCTAACTCAGAAGAAAAAAAATTAAATAAATTCTTCAAAATATTTGAAAATAGGAATAGATTTAGTCTGTGTTATATACTGTTCTGATGGCTAAAAATGAGTTTTAATGAAAGCTCGATATCAACAGCAAACGATCAAAGCTTAATTGCTGCAGTTGTTTTGACTGTTTGCATAAAGGGGTATGCTAAGTGACGTCAGCGTGATTTTTACTTTTTTTTCAATTTCGGCAAAAACGTATTTATGATAAATTTAGGTTTTAAATTTAGTTTTAGAAAAACGTTCCGTCATTTAAAGAACATTTTTTCAAATGTAATGTCTCAGTATTAACAAAAAAAAAAAAAAAAAATGGCATAAAATTGAAAATTTTTTGTAAGTATATAGGATCATTTGGTAGCTTAGCCACAAAAGTCAAAATTTTAAATAACCATGATGTTCATAGAACGCGTAATGAAAATCAAATTCTTTCGAATTCGCCCCATACTAATACTTCTACTAATACAAAATATGATGTGAAGATGGTAGATACCCAACCCAACAAAGAGGTCAAAGTTTTGATTAACTACAAGTAATACGTTAGAAAGTATCAGTCGGTTTTGCAGACAGATATATACCCTCACCCAATGTCCGTATATTTTGACATGCGTTTCATTTTTCACAATGTTGATCTATTATGGGGGACTTTCAAATGTATGGACCAATATTTCCCATTTCGTGTCTAATATAAATATTACAACGTTTCTGATTTTGACTATATCGACTTCATTCTTTACAAGATATGAAACGAATGATTTGTGCAAAATTTCTTGACGGGCAATTAATGCGATATGAACTTTGTTTACAAAAATACATGGACAAACGGACGGACACACGGACATGTATAAATCGACTCAGGATGTTATTCTATGCAGATCATCAGAAGGAACTATGGATCTAACTGTTACAAACAAAGGCACAAAACAAAATACCTGACCACAGCGTGGTGTAGGGTATATATATGTGATGTGAGAAATTTGGGTATCTTCATCCCAGATCTCGTGATAATGAAAATACTACGAGGAGTAAAATTTGAAGAGTATCGGAATCTTATTTCTCATCTTACGAGCTTCATGAATTAAAACAAAATACCTTTTGGGGGAAGGTTCTTAATGGAGTGGACACATTGTCCATTTTCGCACCAGACTTAGAACTGATGGAACCATTAAGATTTGCAAAGTTGGCACAATGTACCAATTTTGAACCAAATCGTGCGCACCAGTCAGACCGACAGACAAACGGACATGTCTAGATCGACCCCAAATGTCCTGAAATGGATTTGGTTCACATTTGGTCTAAAAAAAATTTCGATGAGGAACGTTTTGGCCATATCAAATGATATATACCCTCCGTAGCCATATGACTGAGGGTATGCCCCTTTAACACTATGTTTATCAAAGTAAAATGAAATAATACCAACAAGGGAGGTAACGTTATGGGAGGTCTATACCAATTAGTGGACCTAAATAGAAAATCTTTTGCAAGGAGGGAACAGACCTACCGAGAATCCAAATTGTCAAGTTTCAGCTAATTTGGTTGGAAATTTTGGCAGAAACCTTCAAAATTCCGAAAAACGGGAGGTACCGATATATGGGGACAATAACTAAACGTGGACCAACATAGCAAAATTTTCAATACCAATCAGAGTGCATACCAATACCAATCATACAGACGGACGGACATCACTAAATCGCCTTAAAATTTTATTCTGATCAGGAATATATATACATAATTGGGATCAGGAATATATATACATAATTGGGATCTCCGACGAATATTTCGGGGTGTTGCAAACGAAATATGTCAAGGCTACATATGTCCAGTGACCTCTACACAAAATTTTAAACTGCAAGCACTATCGTCCACCCAATACCCAAATGTGCCAAATATACCAATACATGATTTCAAAATTTCCGCTTGATCCGTTCACCCCAAACCAAACTGTTCTCAATTTAGTACCATTTTGTACATTTCGCACACTTATTACACATTTCCAAAACCACCTCCATATATAAAACTTACTTTCCAACCTCGATTCTCATACCAAATTATACGTTTTTAACTCTATGCGTTCACATAATACCACATGGTACCATTGTAGAAATTTAGTACAGTTTTAGAACTTTTCGTAACCTGTTAGTTCGAATTTCAAAAAAAAAAAAAAAATCTTTGGTGCATCTATCCTGCACTCGATCAATGACTTTTATTCCATATATCAGAATTCAATCTCAATCCGTTTATCCAATCGAAAAAAATCCATATTTTTCACACACCTACGCACCAAGACTGACCCTCGTACATAATTTCGAGATTTCTTTCGAACGAATTGAGATAGAAGGCTGCAATTTTGCCCACATATCTGTTTTTCCAGGTTAAGTTCGTAAATGGTAATGGGCATTTTGATGATTTTGGCGACATTATCTACCAGTAGTGTTTTAAATTTGGTATTTGAAGTTAAAAATGGATACTATCGCCTAAGACATATAACGGTACCTCCCAATATTCGGTATTTTGATTATTTTAAGATTTTAACAGAATTTTTAACGGATTTTATTTTTTTAAATTTCCAAATTCGTTCCAAATGGTGGAGGGTATTCAAAAATCGGCCCGGCCAAATTAACTGTTTCTAACTTGTTATTTAACATATTTTAGTAAAGTTTTTTTTTGCACAGCAATTTAAATATTTGCCCAAATCTAAATATTTTAATGATTTTTTGTCTTCCTTTAACGTTTACGAATTTTCAATAACCATTACTCCACCTAAACTTCCATGATGTAAAAATGACTTTTAAATGATTTTTGTAGTAATTTAAAAATATTTTTTCCGAATTCTCTGTTATGTCATAGCGAGTCTCTTGAAAAAGAAATGGCAAAAGTAAAATTCTTGCAAATCTCGCCATTTTGGTGGCATTTTGAAATTGTCATGACCACCTTTTTGAAGGACCATCTTCGGGCGGAATTTTTTGTCTGCGTTTTTGCTTCGTTGAAATACTTTAACTTTCGTTCGAATGCCATCTTAAAGTTCCACAAACGTGGCAATTAAATGTAAAGCAAATACCGAAGGAAAGAGGACAATCAAAGAATAAAAAATATGACATATGAGGAGAACTACGACAATTTTGGTGGTCATACCAAGTCGGGGGATGCGGATTGCGGATGTGTGTTGTACAGGAACTCAAATACGTAGGTTGTAATGTTAAATTGTAACACGAAAAAATGCCTTCAACTAAATCATGGTAGTAACAAGTGCGTTTCATGTTTGTTTTTGAATGAACACGATGCCAAACTTCATTTTTTGTCCCGCTTCAAAATAAGAATAACTCTGGCCGCATTGAATCACCTATGTTTATGCACAGTCCTCCCAAGGCACACACACACACACACACACACACACACACACACACTCACACACGCCACCACCGTCACCAACACAACTAACAGCCCTTTTCCCCATGCTCCTCAGAAATGAAAAGTGACTCTTTCTCGGTGGAGAAAGGAGGAAAACTAAGAAAAACATAACACGGGGACTTAAAAGAAAACCTTTATATTATACATATTTTTACATTTTGTTACGACTTTTTCCTTGACTGAATCTGGAGCATTTTATTCATATTTACGAGCGTTTGTGTGTGTGCGAGATTGTGTGTGAGAGACAGTGGTTTAAATTTTGTAGTATAAGGATTATAAAAAGTATTAGTGATAAGATATATTTAGAAATCAAAACATTCTTCGGATACTCCGCTAGGAAAACTTTTGAGCTGTAAACGAACAAACTATTAGTAGGTAGGCTTGATCGACTTGATCGATGGCCGAAAAATGTCTCGTGAGTTGAACATACGGCAATATTCCATTCGGCAAATATTGAAAAATGAGTTCGGGGTAAGACCATTGAAATTCCAAAAAGTGGCAAAACTTACACCGCAACAGAAAGAAAATAGACTCAAAAGAGCTATAGAGTTGATTCGCTTGGCCGAAAGTGGTGAACTGCCGGATTTGGTTTTCTCCGATGAGAAAACATTCGTTGTCCAGCAGTTTGTAAACAAACAAATTGAACGTGTTTTCTTGCCAAAGAGGTCAGCTGAAAATGTACTTTCGGTTGGCCACCAGAACTCAAACACCGACCATGGTGTAGGCAGCCGATGGTCACTCTCCGCACGTATTAATCGACCGTGGCATTAGAATAATTGCCGAATATTATCGCGAAGATATTCTGGAGGGTGTATTAAAGCCTTGGGCACGCAAACATTTTGGCCGCAGACCTTGGACATTCCAACAGGACTCAGCACCATCGCACCCTAGAATTGTTACGAAATGAGGTTTCTCGCTTCATTTCCAGCACACAATGACCACCAAAATCTCCGGATACCAATCCGTTGGGCAATTGTGTCTGGAGTATTTTGAAAATCAAAGTTGGTACCAAAAAATACCAAAGTGTCGATCAGCTCAAGCAAGCTCTTCCCAGTATGTAGGTTAAATGGGTCATGTCGGTCCACTTCTTCGTATTGCCCCATAAAAACTTACTTTCCGATATTCGGTATTTTGATGATTAAAACGACATCATTCACCCGAATTGCAATGGCTACAACAGCATATGCCTAACAATTTCGTATGCAAGTCCACTTCCTCGTATAGCCCCTAGAAAACGGTACCGCCCTTATTCGGTGTTTTCATGATTTTTAGCGACATTATTCATTGGAATTTTTTCAAATTTTGTATTTAAAATTCTTAATGGATACTAGAGCCTATGACAAAATCATTTAAATGGTATTTTTCGGAATTTTTTGAAATTTTTAAAGTTCCTTCCAAATGGTGGAGAGTACTAAAAATTCGGACCGGCCGAACGTAGCTGCTCTTTTACTTGTGATCCCTAAAATAATTTTAAAGTAGTCCCATTCTGTATCTTAATATCTTGAGAGATTCGCTCATTCTAGTCCAAAAGTATTTTCACAAATTAAAGTCGTCTCCCCGTCCAACTATGACCTTGTTTACATGTTGCTATTCCAATCTTCTGACGAACATTAGTATTATTTTCATTAAGTTATATATCTATAATGCAATCGGGTACTGTGCGCTGGACACTCAATTCGAATATAGCCTGTTTCTGTAAAAAAGTAGTCACTCGAATCGTTCGTGTTCAAACGCATTCGTTTAAATTAGGGTTTTTATAAATATTTTGAAAGCTCTCGTCCATTCTCGAAAAGCTTTTGATATTTCAGTGTTTCCATCCATTATTATACCCTACACCATAGTAGGGAGAGTGTACTAAGTTTGTCATTCCGTTTGTAACACTTCAAAATATACATTTTAGACCCCACAAAGTATATATATTCTTGATCATCTTGATTCTATGTCAATTTACCTATGTGCGTACATCAGTCCGTCTGTGGAAATCACTGTAGCTTTCGAACGAAATGAAGTAGATTGATATAATTTTACTCAAATGTATACTATGTCTGCATTACTTTTGGTATTGAAAATGGGCCATGTATAGCCCCCATATAACGGTACTTCTCGATATTCGGTATTTTGATGATTTTAGCGAAATTATTTATCGGAATTGTTTCAAATTTGGTATTTGAAGTTCGTAATGGTTACTACAGCCTTTGAGATAAAGTTGTCTGTTCTACGTTATTCACAGCATTTATTTTGAAGTTTCTCTTTTGAATATTGTAATGGCTTATAACAAAATTTATCTATGCAGGTCCATGTCGTCGTGCAGACCCTACAGCTACAATCGGTATTTTTAAGATTTTAAAAAAATTTTAACGGATCTTATTGTTTTTGAGAATTGCCAAATTCGTTCCAAACGGTGGAGGGTATTCACAGCTTTATACTTGATTTTTTCCTTTTAATTTTTTTTATTTAATTTCATTAGGAGTTATGCTGGTTGTGTCAACCTCAATAAATATATAAATTTATTTAAAAAATTGTAAAATTAAATTTAAAAATGTTAAGAAAACATATGAAGAATATAGACTTGCACGATGCGTCAACTAAAAGTTGATATGAAAAAACAGTTCATATATAAATTCCTCATCTAATTTTGGCGTGATTCTGTAACAAACAGCCAATTTCTGTTGAAAACTAAGGGCCTCACCTATCGGGTTTTTCTGACATTTTCGATTGTATTTTTTTGTTAGAAAAACCAAAAAAGAAGGAGGAAAAGCTTTCTTGGGCTTGTCACTGACAGAAAAAAACAAGTAAGCAAAGGCTACAGTCGAGCGGGGCCGACCGTTGAATACCCTACAACACTTAATAAACGATACAGTTTATATAGGCGAGATAATCGAAAGAATTCCACAAGATATTGTGACAAATAATAAAAGAAAATCATCAGGTTTCGTTCTCTAATTTTCGAATAATAGCAACTTAAACTAATTTGCTCATTTCCAATTTATTGGTAGATGTTGCACGTAAATGGTCTTCCTAGATCTGAAACCAATATTTCCCCAAAGACCTATAATCTCTAAGAAGTGGCAAAAGATTAACATTTATTATTGCTTTTTGACTGAAACGCATCTATATGAGATACAGCCATTTGACTACATTCTTCAACGAAATCAGCGTTAACGAAATAGTCAGAAGTGCGTCTTCCCTGTATTTGTGAATTCTCCAAGAAGTCACTGTAATGGACATTTTCGTATTTTGTCTATAAAAGTTGGCAAACTCCCTCACACATTGAATATTTTTGGATGGCCATCCAAAACTGCTTGGCTTTTGCAATGTCCGGTAACCCCCATAATTACGACCTGCTGACAATTTTGCAGTTTTTTGGTTCATTTCAACCCCTAAATATATGGCGATCATCTCCAAAAAGAATAGGCTTTTATTCTGACCCTCATCTTATCTCCATGCAAAATTTCGTAAGGATCGGGCCATAAATGCGATCTGTATATGATATCCTGATATCCTAACTACTTAGTTTTGTTAGCTGTAGAAATATTACAAAATGTTTAATTCAAAATGAAAATATGCCAAAAATATGACAAAATTGAAAAAATATGAGAAAATTTTACAAAATCAATATTTTCTTCTTTAGAGAGATATTTTTATACGGTTTTTTTAGACGTTTTATGTTTCCTGCCAAGAGGCCATTCTGAATTAATGAGAACTGTCGAAATCAGTTCAGCCGTTCTCGACATATAAGAGATTTTTCAAGCATATCTTCTTTGATAAACATATATATCGCACATATTTTGCTATATATCCGTTTTGTTGGATGTTAACATCAATGTAAAGATCAGAAGTAACCTTGTCATGGCTTTGTGATTTCGCTGGGATTTAAAATATTCGCGGTTTATTGAAAAATTTTGAATTTTTTCAACAAAAAAGATATGGTCTATTTTACCCGCTAAATATTATCCGATGAACACCCAAATGGGTAGGCTTCTTGCTTGCCCAAAACTCTAGCTACATGCGAAATTCCGCGTCTATTGGTCTATAATGGCGACCTGTAGAGCAAGTGCAAAATCAGGAATTTTTTCAGTTTTTGGTCCATTTCAACCCCTAAATATTATGCGATCATCACCAAAAGAAATAGGGTTCTATTCTGACCCTATCCCCACCTCCGTTTTAAATTTCGTGAAGATCGGACCATAATTGCGACCTGTAGAGTGATTACAAATTAACATGGACAGACGGACAGACGGACGGACGGACGGACATACATAGCTAGATCGACTCAGCTCGGCGAGATAGGAAGATCCATATATACTTTCCTATGTGGGAAATCATAATTTCGTGGTGTTACATAATTTTTGGCTCAATCAAACACATAGTGTTGTAGGGTATAACAAATACTTCAAAAACCCAAAATATATTTTCTTTCGTCAAATTTCCAAACCAAAGGAAATATACTGTTACAAAAACAGTCTGTTAATAGCAAGTCGAACAAATATCCTCTTTGTCATTTGGAACCACTGTCCCAGCTCCTCTTGCCAAAGAGTATATGTTTTACTTGATTTGAACATTTTCCACTTTTGTGGCCCAGAGTGTAGTCGGGCTTTTGTTTCTGTTTCTGTTCTTGCACTGCACTTTGGCGTTGTGTGTTCTTTGTTCTTTTGATGTCATGAAGTTATTCAATTTGTTAGCAACATGGAATTTTAAGTAGTAAATAGTTTTCGTTTTGTGCTCAGTTCAGTTCTTTTCGTTTCTTTACTTTGTTTCATCATTTGCCTCCCTTTGCCGTCATCTTCATCACCTTCTTGTGGGCTTGACTTGTTCCTTGTTTTTTTCTTGTTTTTAATGTTATGTTATAAAATTTATGGATAATGTTTCTTTACGTCTTTGCCATTTTGGTGACTGTGTCTGTGCGTCTGTGTTTTTTTTTTTTTTTTTTTTTTTTGGGTAACTTTTGGCCAAGTGGTACAGCTTTGCTACTACTTGTGTGTACGTACGTACGTACCTACCTACCTAGCAAGTGTTTTCGTTTTGTAAAAAAAGAGAGGATAAAAAGTACATAGCTCAAAGATGATATAATGGCTGTTTCCGTATGACTTTAAGATTTTCCAACATTCATACATATTTATTATCATAAGGCTTTGATAATTTATTTCATGCCATGCTACTGTTGGAAATATTCAAATTTTTGGGTGTTCAAAGTTAGAATGTTTTTTTCAACAAGAGTTCATGGAACTTATGTAGGGTTTATGTAGATAATTTTTTAAGTAAAATCAAAGACCTTGACCCAATATTTATAAATGTTATGTTAAAAGGCGATCCTAAAGTTAAAGATTTTAAGACAATGTCAAATTTCAAACTATTTGAAATTTACTTAACAAGGTATTGTTCTGTTCTTAGTCTGATAAGACTATATAACCAAAGTTAATAATATCTTGTTATCTTTTCTCCAACATGGCTATCAATTAAGAAAATCTCTTATAACACAAACATTCGACACTTCCAGCATCTCAAGTAACAAGGAGTGCCGCTTCTAGTTTCTAGCCAATACTTTCATAATGGCGATTTATGAGCGACTATCTACATTCGTTAGATGCAACATTGTACAGAAAACAAAGTTTTTCTTACGGTGCGAATACCTTTCATGGCTAAGTGAAATGTTTTTTGGTTCGATTTTATTTTTCAACAAGTAAAAAAGCTGTAAGTTCGGCCGGGCCGAACTTTAAATACCCTCCACCATTTGGACCGAATTTGGCAATTCTCAAAAACAATAAAATCCGTTAAAAATTCTGTTAAAATCTTAAAAATACCGAATGTAGCTGTTACACTAGGGTCTAAACGACGACATGGACCTGCATAGGTAACTTTTGTCATAAGCCATTACAATATTCAAATGCGAAACTTAAAAAAAAAATCGGTGAATAATGTAGCTAAATCATCAAAATACCGAATATCAGGAGGTACCGTTATATGGGGGCTATACTAAGATGTGGATCTGCACTGACAATTTTCTGTCATAGGCTGAAGTATCCACTACGAACATCAAATACTAAATTTGAAAAAATTCTGGTGAATAATGTCGCTACTATCAACAAAGTACCGAATATCGGCAGGTACAGTTATATGGGGGCTATACGAAGACGTGGACCTGCACTGACAATTCTCTGTCTTAGGCTGTAGTATCCATTACGAACTTCAAATAACAAATTTGAAAAATTGCGGTGAATAATGGCGCTAAAATCATCAAAATACCGAATGTCGGGAGGTACAGTTATATGGGGGCTATACGAAGACGTAAACCTGCACAGACAATTTTCCGTCTTAGGCTATAACATCCATTACGAACTTCAAATACCAAATTTGAAACAATTCAGATGAATATTGTAGCAAAAATCATTAAAATACCGAATATCGGGAGGTACCATCATATGGGGGCTATATCAAAACGTGGACCTACATGGCCCCTTTTCAATACCAAAAGTCCTGCAGACATAATATACATTTGAGTAAAATTTTATCAATCTACTTCAATTCGTTCGAAAGCTAGAGTGATTTCTACAGACGGAGAGGCGGACAGACGGACGGACATCACTAAATCGACATCGAATTTTACGCTGATTAAAAATATATATTCTTTGTGGGGTCTAAAATGTATATTTCGAGGTGTTACAAACGTAATGACAAACTTAATATACCCTCCATATTATGTCGGAGGGTATAAAAATGCCAACGGCAGTAGCCACAGCGTCGTTGAAGAACATTTCAATCCCCAAAGGAAAATTGAAATTTGTATTTGATTTTAGTATTCATCTGATTGCCTCAAAAAAATTATTATCGGCATCGTTTTCATCAGAGGGATGTAATGAAAGTGTCTATGTCTACTTAAGGAATGTATTGGTAATTATTTCGTACTTGGGATTACTCCAGGGATTAGATGATAATATGTGACAGAAATCACTATTATTGCTGAACTGTGGTTAGCGTTGGCATGTATTTGATATTTTTTTATACACTCTAAAATGATGCAGGGAACATATTATACATGTAATGGTGACCAATTCGCATAGAACTATAAGTCTTCTTTTTTAAAGTGTTTTGCAGATTTCTATTTAAAAATTAATTGAATCAAGAGGGTCAGAATAGAACCATATTGTTTCTGGAGATGACTGCAAAATATTTAGGGGTTGAAATGGACCAAACATTTTCCTGATTTTGCAGTTGCTCTATAGGCTACAATTATGAACCAATCGACGCAGAAATTTACATGGAGTTAGAGTTTAGGACTGGGCAGAAGCATACCAATCGGACATCGTACAATATTTAGCGGGTAAAATAGACCCTAACTTTTATGTAAAAATATACGAAAATTTCCATTAAACCGCGAATATTTTTAACCCCAGGTAAACCACAAATGTATTGAAAGGTGACTTCTGGTAGCCAAAAAATCTGATATAGCAAAATAAGTACAATATATGTAAAAGAAGTAGATTTTATTTATTTTGCTTATAAGTCAAGAACCTCTGGGCCGAAATTGAAATTGATGTAAATCTTTTAATTTTTTACATCCCGCAACACTACGTTTTCAGGGTATTATATACATGTCGCAATTATCGTTCGATCCTTTCGAAATTTTGCATGGGGGTAGGGATAAGGTCAGAATTAAAGCATATTATTTTTAAGATTGTACATATAGGGGTTCAAACGGACTAACAATACTAATTATACCCTACATCACTATGTGTTGGGGGTATTATAAGTTTGATTGGGCCAAAAATTATGTAACACCTCGAAATATTCATTTTCCACATAGGAAAGTATATATGGATCTTCCTATCTCGCCGAGCTGAGTCGATCTAGCTATGTATGTCCGTCCGTCCGTCTGTCCGTCTGTCCGTCTGTCCATGTTAATTTGTAATCACTCTACAGGTCGCAATTATGGCCCGATCTTCACGAAATTAGAATGAAGGTGGGGACAGGGCCAGAATAGAACCCTATTTCTTTTGGAGATGATCGCATAATATCTAGGGGTTGAAATGGACCAAAAACTGAAAAATTTCTTGATTTTGTAGCTGCTCTACAGGTCGCAATTATGGACCAATCGAAGCAGATGTTAGCATAGAGCTAGAGCTAAGGGGTGGCTAGAAGTCTTCCAATTTTGATGATCATCGGGTAATATTTAGTGGGTAAAATAGACCATAACATTTGTATTAAATAAAAGTCAAATTTTCCATTAAACCGCGAATATTTTTAATCTCGACGAAATCACAAATATACGAACGGTTCAATTCTGACCGTTACGTAGATACCACTGGTAAATATATCGGATATATATAGCGAAATATATACAATGTGCATATACATAGGAGGGGGATGTTAGCTAGAATGCTTATATCTCAAGAATGGCCGGACCCTCTTGGCATAAAAGCATAAAATCTAAAAAAAATCGCATAAAAAATGGCATTTGTGATGTTAATATAGATTTTGTAGTATTTTGTGACATTTTTTTATTTTTTCATATTTTTTATCGCATGCGATTTTTTCAAATTGACTTATAATATTGAAATACACATTTTGTAATATTTTTTCAGTTTACAACACAGGTTGGGATTATTATATACAGATTGAAATCATCGTCCAATCCTCACGAACATTTTCACAAGGTTAGGGTTAAGCTCAGAAGGGCTAGGCCTATTGTTTTTAAAGATGTCCGCAATATATTTAGGGGTTGAAATGGACCAACAACTAAAAATGTCCCTAATTTTGTAGCCGTTATAAAGGTACAAATAGAAACTAAAGGACACGATGTCTTGCATGAACTTAGAGTTTAGGACAGCGGGTAGAATGGACCACTGCTTTTGTGTGAAAAAATACCAACATTACTTAAGATGATATCCGAAATACACAAATATGCTGATTTCGTTAACGAATATAGCCAAATATTGTAGCCAAGCAAATCATATATATGAATCTAAATTTGGAAACACAGAGGGGCCACTTGCTATTGAAGATTATCGCAAAATATTTAGTGGTTCAAATGAACCAAAAACAGAAAAAATTTCCTGATCACACAATTGAAGCCAATCAACACGCCTGCACAGAAAGTTAAGAACAGGGAAGAATTCTAGGGCAGTGCTCTTTGACATAATTTCAAAAGCGATAAAGCTTCTTATATATTGTAGTGTTGTAGGGTATCACATGGTCGGCCCCGCACGACTATAGCTTTGCTTACTTGTTTTTTTTTTCTAATTTGTAGTCACTCTGTAGACCACAATTTAAGAAGAGGGGGAGAGAGTTAAGAACAGGGAAGAAGTCTAGCATTCTGGATGGCCATTGGATTATATTTACCTAAAAAAAAGACCACAACTTTCGTGTGAAATTGTTTTGAATACCTAACAACACGACGGAGTGCGTAAATATTGGCCAAATTACCCGGGTCAAAAACCTAAGGGTAACACCTTGGCAAGGCTCTTTGACATTATTTTAAAAACGAAATCTTCCAAAATGGATTTAGACATAAGGGGACTTCGAACATATTGTAGTGTTGTAGGATATCACATTGTCGGCCCCGCACGGCTATAGCCTTTGCTTACTTTTTTATACCCTCCACCAAAAAAGGTATGGAGGGTATATTAACATTGTCATTCCGTTTGTAACTCATCGAAATAATCATTTTAGACCCAACAAAGTATATATATTCTTGATCAGCGTAAAATTCTAAGACGATTTAGCCCTGTCAGTCCGTCTGTCCGTCTGTTGTAATCACGCTACAGTCTAAACGAATTAAGATAGGAAGCTAAAATTTTGCACAGATCTCTCTTTTGTCTGCAGGCAGGTCAAGTTCGAAGATGGGCCATATCGGTCCACGATATCGTATAGCCCCCATATAACGGTACCCCCCGATATTCGGTATTTTGATGATTTTACCCACATTTTTCAACGGAATTGTCTGAAAATCCACACAAGGGGTTCCTTGTGGGTACTTTATACCTCGGCAGAGAATTGTCTATATAGGTCCACAATATCGTATAGCCCCCATATAACGGTACCCCCCGATATTCGGTATTTTTTGATGATTTTACCCACATTTTTCAACGGAATTGTCTGAAAATCCACACAAGGAGTTCCTTGTGGGTACTTTATACCTCGGCAGAGAATTATCTATATAGGTCCACAATATCGTATAGCCCCCATATAACGGTACCCCCGATATTTGGTATTTTGATGATTTTACCCACATTTTTCAATGGAATTGTCTGAAAATCCACAAAAGGAGTCCCTTGTGGGCATTTTACCTCCTGAAAATGAAGTGTCTGTATAGGTCCACGATATCGTATATCCCCCATATAACTGTAACCTCCGATATTCGGTATTTTGATGATGTTAGCCACGCTTTTCAATGGAATTGTCTTAAAATCAATACAAGTAGTTCCTTGTGAGTACTTCACCCCCTGAGAGAGAATTGTCTATACAGGTCCACGATATCGTATATCCCCCATATAACGGTACCTCCCGATATTCGGCATTTTATGATTTGACCCACATTTTTCATCGGAATTGTCTGAAAATCCACACAAGGAGTTCCTTGTGGGTACTTTATACCTCGGCAGAGAATTATCTATATAGATCCACGATATTGTATAGCCCTCATATAACGGTACCCCCGATATTCGGTATTTTGATGTTTTTAGCCATATTTTTCAACGTTATGGTCACAAGGGGTTCTTTGTACACAAGGGGTTCTTTGTGAGCACTTTACCCACCGACAGAGAATTCTCTATATAGGTTAACGATAACGTATAGCTCCCATATAACGGTACCCCCGCGATATTCGGTATTTTGATGATTTTAGCCACATTTTCCAATCGTATTGTCTGAAAATCCACACACGGAGTTCCTTGTGAGTACTTTATACGCAGACATAGATTTGTCTTTATAGGTCCACAATATCGTATATCCCCCCATATATCGGCACCTTCCTATATTAGATATTTTAAAGATTTTAAAAGAATTTTTATTGGATTTTATTTTTTTGAAATTTTTTTAATTCGTTCCAAATGGTGGAGGGAATTCAAAGTTCGGCCCGGCCGAACTTATTGCTTTTTTACTTGTTATATATATCTGCAACGAAAAAAAAAGCTTGAAGTTGGGCCGATATGAAAAATATTTTGTACCAATGATTTTTCGAAATATACCTCCAAATATCAGGGATCATTTGGTCTGATAACCCTAAACTCGTTTTAATCCACCAACTGAGTAAAATCTATTCTGACCCATTAAAATTGACCCATTAACTATACACAAAGCGCCTCGAATGTTTTGCTCCATTTGTGTACAATATGTCATGTCTGACCACGTTTTATCCCCATATGGAGGTGTCTCTTGATTTCAGCAATTTCCGGGCTCTTTGCCACATTTTTAAGGGAGATATTTACTTAGAAAGGATATGTATCAAATTATAATTTAAAAGATGTAAATTCGTGGTTTTAACTAGGGATATAAAAATTTCGAATAGAATTCTTAAATAAATAGATTATTTTGAGATTTATAGCAAGCTTTTGTGTCATTTTTTGGAGCTCTTTTCTAACGGTACGTTTTATGTTATTTTCTTACATCAACTCAAAAAAAAAAAAAGGTCGTGGAAGAATTTATTGTAATTAATTTTGTAGGATACAAACCAATTTTAAAAGATTTTTTTTTTTTTTTTTTTTTTTTTTTTTTTTGAAAAAAGTCGTAAAATCTTCGCCAAATAATTTCATGCATTGTTGCCAGAAATATAGCTGAAGACACCATATATACAAATAAACACGGATTCCAAGAAAACTTAATCTGAAAATTAAAAAATAACATTTCATAAGTATCGGATTATGGCAAATAATCCACACAAAATTCGCAAAAAAAAGAGAAAAGAACAGAACAGAAAAGAAACCGGCCGAACTTATTGCTTTTTTACTTGTTATATATATCTGCAACGAAAAAAAAGCTTGAAGTTGGGCCGATATGAAAAATATTTTGTACCAATGATTTTTCGAAATATACCTCCAAATATCAGGGATCATTTGGTCTGATAACCCTAAACTCGTTTTAATCCACCAACTGAGTAAAATCTATTCTGACCCATTAAAATTGACCCATTAACTATACACAAAGCGCCTCGAATGTTTTGCTCCATTTGTGTACAATATGTCATGTCTGACCACGTTTTTATCCCCATATGGAGGTGTCTCTTGATTTCAGCAATTTCCGGGCTCTTTGCCACATTTTTAAGGGAGATATTTACTTAGAAAGGATATGTATCAAATTATAATTTAAAATATGTAAATTCGTGGTTTTAACTAGGGATATAAAATTTCGAATAGAATTCTTAAATAAATAGATTATTTTGAGATTTATAGCAAGCTTTTGTGTCATTTTTTGGAGCTCTTTTCTAACGGTACGTTTTATGTTATTTTCTTACATCAACTCAAAAAAAAAAGGTCGTGGAAGAATTTATTGTAATTAATTTTGTAGGATACAAACCAATTTTAAAAGATTTATTTATTTATTTTTTTTTTTTTTTTTTTGAAAAAAGTCGTAAAATCTTCGCCAAATAATTTCATGCATTGTTGCCAGAAATATAGCTGAAGACACCATATATACAAATAAACACGGATTCCAAGAAAACTTAATCTGAAAATTAAAAAATAACATTTCATAAGTATCGGATTATGGCAAATAATCCACACAAAATTCGCAAAAAAAGAGAAAAGAACAGAACAGAAAAGAAAATAAATGTAAAAAATTGGGCTCCTCTGAACATGAATTTGTGTCTGAACCGATATTAATCAAAATCCATCCTATTAGAGCTGATATTACACTTTTTTAGCACTATATACATGAAATCGAATGAAGATGTATATGAGACCCATATCCAAATCTGAACCTATCTCTATTAAATTTAGTATAGGTATTTCTATGTTTTATCAGATAGCTGGTAACAAATATCGGTGTTGTCACCTTGTTGTCGGAGTCGATACACCTTTTTCCAGGCTAAATTCGTTTGTATGTGCTAAAATCCATTCAATTCGGACTTATATTAAGCATTTAGTGCACATTAAAGTTGGAATCGAGTAAAAACATATATATGGGAGCTATGTTCATATCTATTTCGATCTCGATAAAAATTGTCAAAGATATTTCTGAGCTATAATAAAGCTATCAAATATTTCCCCGAATAATGTTGTTACGGAGTACTAGGTGGAGGACAAATATAACAAATCGGATGAAAATATAAATGGGAGCTAAGCTATATATATATATATATATATATATATATATATATATATATATATATATATATATATATATATATATATATATATATATATATATATATATATATATATATATATATATATATATATATATATATATATATATATATATATATATATATATATATATATATATATATATATATATATATATATATATATATATATATATAGAGATTTCCACCAAATTTTACATACTTGTTATACCGTCCACCATAGTATGAAGGTATATTAAGTTTGTCATTCCGTTTGTAACACCTCAAAATATACATTCTAAACCCCACAAAGTATATATATATTCTTGATCAGCGTAAATTCTATGTCGATTTAGCGATGTCCGTCCGTCTGTAGAAATCACTCTAGCTTCCGAACAAAATGAAGTAGATTGATAAAATTTACTCAAATATATATTATGTCTGCAGGACTTTTGGAATTGAAAATGGGCCATGTCCACGTCTTCGAATAGCTCCCATTTAACGGTACCTCCCGATATTTGGTATTTTGATGATTTTAGCCTAAGACAAAAAAATTAGATGTGCAGATCTACGTCTTCGTATAGACACCATATAACGGTACCTCCCGATATTCGGTATTTTGATGATTTTACCTATATTATTCACCGATTTTGAATATTTTAATGGCTTATGACAAAAGTTCCCCATGCAAGTCCACGTCGTTGCATAGACCTAAATATAACGGCTACATTCGGTATTTTTAAGAGTTTAACAGAATTTTTAACGGATTTTATTATTTTTTTTTTCTTTAAATTGTCAAAATTGTTCAAATTGGTGGGGAGTATTGAATATTCGGCATGGCCGAAATATCTATTCAGGACCCAAAATTAATAATTTTAGATTAAAATAGGTATCTACATTCTTGATCAGCGTAAGATTCTAAGTCGATTTAGACCTATTCGTCCGTCTGTTGTAATCACGCTAGAGTCAAAATGGCAAGTAATAAAAAGCTAAAATTTTGCAAAGAGTTGTCTTCGAACTTTCAGTTCCCTATATCGAATATTCGGCATTTAAATTTCGTAAAGGTCGTTTGAAACCGAATTTGCTTTGACAATTTGTGTCTCCAGTGTACAAAAAACGTCATTGCAGAGAACTGTTTATATAGGTCTAAGTTTTGATCCACATCTTCGCATTCGGTGGCACCTGATTGGCAATATAGCCCCATATAACTGTACCACCCAATGTTCGGTATTTTGATAATTTAGAGGCATTTTTCCAAAATAATCCAAGTGGTGAAGGGTATTAAAAGTAAGGTCCTGTTGAACTTAATTGTTTTATTACTCATTCGTTTTTATTGTTTTTCAAGAAGTAACTCTTTTATACCCTCCACCATATTCCGTTTGTAACACCTCGAAATATACGTTTTAGACCCCACAAAGTATATATATTCTTGAAAAATTCTATGTCGATTTAACGATGACCGTATGCCTGTCTGTCCGTTCGTCTGTGGAAATCACACTGGCTTCCGAACGAATTGAAGTAGGTTGATAAAATTTGACTCAAATGTGCTTAGTCTGCAGGATTTTTGTTATTGAAAATGGGCTATGTAGGTCCACGTAGGTAACTCCATATATTCGGTATTTTAAAGATTTTTAAAGAGGTTTTAACGGGTTACCTTTTTCATTTATTTGTTTATTTGTTTATTTATTTATTTTTTTTTTTTTTTTTGAAATTTTCCAAATTAGTTGAAAAGGAGTTGGAGGGTATTCAAAGTTTGGTCCGGCCGAACTTTTAAACCTGTTTTTCTCAGTTTATTAGTAATGTACAGGGTTTGTAGTTCTTAAGGTGGTTACGTATCCTTTGGAAACCCGAGCACCATTTGCAAGTGTGTTTATGTAGTGAAACACAAGCTTCTCTTTGTTGTCTTTATTTCTATTTCTGGTTGCTATACTAAATATAAGCCCAACCAAGGTATTTTAGAATTGTTCATAATAGGCTTTGTAATTAAAATCAAATTTCAATAGCCATGTTTTTTATTTTTCTGCCATTGAGATTTCCCAACAATTAAACACAAACTAAGTAAATTATGTGCGATAAATTTGCAGACAAGTATATCTTTGCGACAGCGACATCTTTGTGCGCTATCAAGAAACAATATCTAAGGGACTACTACTCACTGCCACTATTATGGCATAATAAACTGAAGCGACGGACTTGTTTTCAGACGAAAACATTCCCTATACAACGTTAAACGGTCCTCTCATCTCGAAGAATTTAACTCAAAACATTTTATTAGCGCAACTTTTCACTTGAAAACAACGAGGCAAGAATGTTGTTCCTTCACACAACAACAACGGCAGCGGCGTGGAGTAGAATACTCTACATTTACCTAGAAACCGAAATGCCAGTCACACTTACAAACACACACACACAACTCGTGGCCAGGCAGTAACTTTAAAATGTCATAAAATTTAGTCTAGAGTCCAGAACAGTGTAGCCCAGACCAGACCAGGCCATTCAAGTCCAGACTGACAAAAATATCGCTGTCGATGTTTGCCAGGCAACCTCAACAACATTGCTTCTGCATCTTAAAAGGGGCGGGGGTTCAGCAGCAGACGGCACGAAGCGTATCAAGTGTCTGCGTAGCAGAAGAAAATGATACTCCGAGATATCATTATAAAGTACCACATCCTTATAGTTATAGTCAGACAGGCGGTCATAGATACACACACACACATTTACACGGAATGAATGTCATGGAAAATGTCAATTTAAGGTCTTCGGGGACCTCATGAAAAGGAAGGCACAAAACGTAACATGAAAACATAATGAAATTCCTTAACTTAAATAAAAATGATAATAGCAACTATAGTTGCTGAGAATCTAGATGAAGATGATGAGGATGATGGCGGCAATGGCGACGTTGTCTACGGCGATGACCAACAGACATAAATTCAGGGTGTGTGTGTGTGTGTGTGTGGACAAAACAACAGCTAGAAAATCTTACAAAATGAAGGAAAACAAGCGTATCGTATCGGTAGCATATTTTCTTGATTTCATGCTTGCATGATGTCTGTTTCATACACTAAACGCTGGCTCCTAGACCTTAGCTATCGTCATCTCGTTAGTGTTCGCTGTGCCAAAGCAAAAAGGGTTTATTTCGACAAGATGCGAAAATTAATGCATTTTTTATTTGTGAGTTGTACGGAGCAAGCTTACGCCTTAACGCTTAATGCAATAGGACAATCGTAGGACCCTGTGTTGTTAATAACAACTATTTTAATTACGATCAAAGTCGATTCGTACATACCCCTTCATGGCAGAATATTGAAGAAAAATGGCATATTTTGGAAAAAAAATCGAATAAATGTAGGTAATATTTTGGATAGATATAGAAGAATATCAAAACGACGTTCTAATGTAGAGTTTTACTTAAAGTTACTAGGACAATTGCGAGGTCAATTTTATTCTTTTTTTTCAAATTTACATTGGTATCACAAAGGAAAACCAGTAAAGAAAGTTTTAAAGTCAGGCGGGGCCGACTTTATGATACCCTACACAACTTTGCTAATTTAGTAGAGCTGCGCCTAACAATTGAAAGTTTTTATGGGAGAATCCAATCATACACGCTATGGTTATAATTATAACTTAAAGTTCAAAGGACTAAATATGCCGAAGAATTTGTATCCTTAAAATTTGGACTTGTATTGCCCATTTGGTACACAATTAATTTGAAATCGGATAAAAATATATATGGGAGCTATATCCAAATCGGAAGCGATCTCGATAAAATTTGGCAAAGATATTTCTGAGCTGTATTTGATATATTTCTCTAAATATCGTTGTTACGGAGTGCATATTACGGCTGTGGGTAACAAATATGACAAATCGGATGAACAGTATATATGGGAGCTATATCCAAATCTGAACCGATCTCGATAAAATTTAGCAAATGTATTTCTGAGCTGTATTTGATATGTTTCCCCAAATATTGTTTCTACAGAGTGCATACTACGGCTGCGGAGGACAAAAATAACAAATCGGATGAACAATATATATGGGAGCTATAGTTATATCTGCACCGATTTCTATCAAATTTGGCATACTTATTTTAAGGTCTAATCTGATCGTACGTGCAAAATTCCATAATATTTGGACTGATATTACACGTTTGGTGCACAATAAAAGGCAAATTGGACGAAGATATATATGGGAGCTAAATCTAAATTTTTACCGATTATCTCCAATTTCAATAGGGTTCGTCCTTGGGCCAAACAAATGATTTGTGCAAAATTTCATCTGGATAGGGCAATAAATGCGAACTGTACTTTGTTTACAAAAATACATGGATAGACGGACGGGCGGACATGCATAAATCGACTCAGAATGTGATTCAATGCAGATCATCAAAAGGAAAATGCACAAATGCATGTATTAAATGCCAAAAAATAAAGGAAAATATAAAACCATAAGAAAAAGTCAAAAGTCTGGCGAGGCTGACTAAATGATACACTACACCAGTGTGCATATTTAGTAGAGCTCCCGTAAAAAATAATTTATTTGAAGTAGATTATGCTACCTTACAACATTTGGCCTTAGAGCAGTTATAGCTTGGTTTCTGAGGGAAGTAATATATGGGAGGTATATCCGATTCTGAATCGATTTTCACTGAACGTGACGGAGACATTGTTATTTTTTATACCAAATAACATTGGCATATAGTGCGTGGTTTCACTTCGAAAAGGATTATATTATCATTGTTGTCGAATGCATATTGCGAATGTAAGGGACTTAAACACCAAATCGGATGAAACATGTATAAGGGAGCTATAGCTATATCTGAACCGATTTTCATCAAATTTGCTGTACTTCGGTTGGATGTGCCAAAATTCAGGTCATTTGGACTTTAATTGGTCATTTGATGCATAATTAACCCGAAAGCGGTTGGAGATATATGGGAGCTGATACGATTATCGCCAATTTTAATAGGGCTCGTCCTTAGGCCAAACAAATATTTTTTGCAAAATTTTGCAGCATTTTGTTCACAAGACGGACTGATATGCATAAATCGACTCAGAAAGTGATTCTTTGAAGATACTCAAAAGCAACTCTGGGTCTATCTCGCTTCCTTCTCCATGTTACAAACAAATGCACAAAGACATAATACCCATACCACTATGTGGTGTTAAACCCTACATCACATAGTGGTAAGGGTATTATGTCAGGTAAAGAAGCAGTAAGTTCGAACGTTGAAAACCCTCTACAGGTTGAAATGAATTTGCAAAATTTAAAAAAAAAAATGCGTTGAAAAATCACGAGAATACCGAATATAGAGAGTTACCATTATAGCCTATACGAAGACGTGACCCTTTATACATAATTTGTCATAGGACATTACGATATTCAAATACGCAACTTGAAAAAAAAAATCCGCTGAATAGTGTCGCTAAAATCATTATAATACCAACTATAGAGAGGCATAGTTACATTGGGGGTTCTACAAAGACCATAAGGACTTTCAAATGCGAAAGTTAATACAATCCCGATGAACAATGTTCGAGCTTTAAGGTTACGAAAAGTTCTAAAATGGTACTAAACTGCTAAAATGGTGATACCATTGGTATTATGTGAATTATTAGAGTGAAAATTTTGTTATGAGAATCAAGATTGAAAATTAAGTTTGATATATGAGAACATGGATCTACATAGTCAATTTTGTGTCATAGGCTGTAGAACCCATTAGGAACCTAAAATTTCAAGTTTCTATGCAAGAATATTTCTTACATAATGGGAACACATGCTGCCAAATTATAGCAAATTCGGGCTAAAATTGTCACTAAAACACCCAAAAACCGTAAATCTGTCGTTACAATGATATGAGAGATATACCAAGACGTGGATCTTTATATATATCAAAATTTCTGTAGACCTAACACACATCTTAGGTCTAAAATTTATATTTCGAGGCATTACAAACGTAATGACAAACTTAATGTATTAATTAATATGTAAAATAGCTAAAAGTCTAATATTTAATACCCTGTAGCATGAGGTAAGAAAACCTTTAAAAAAGTGACGTAATTTAATATTCAAACGTGATTCAGTTCTCCCGTAAATGCCTGTAAAATTGAAGGATAATAACTGCATTCGGTAGGTCTTCAAAATATCATAAATTGGGGCATGAACCTACAGGGTTGCCCATATTCGACGAACCCATCTGGCAACGCCATAACTTTTGACAGAGATGTCACATCGCTTAATGACATACCGCGTTTGCAGCGTCAGTCCTAGCAGATTTTTACCATGAACCAATACACGCCACGCGAGCTCTCTGAAATAGTTGAAATTTACATTCAACAGAAGAAGTCAATTTTGAAAACTCAACGTGCTTTTAAAACATTAAAAAATGTGAGAAGTGCGCGTTCTAAGAACACCATTAAGCGTTTATACGAAAAATTTTCGACTGGTAAGGCTCTTTCTAATCCGAAGAGGCCATATAAAAGTCGACCAAGGCGATCGGCCGAGAATATCGCTGCCGTACGAGCCAGTGTTGAGAGGTCCCCAAGAACATCCCAAAAACGCCGTTCTCAGCAGTTGAGCATGGCTCGATCCACTTTACAACGGATTATTCGCATTAATTTGCATTTGTTCCCGTACAAAATTCAATTGACGCAAAGAATATTGCCTGCGGACAAGCCGATTGGAATGGGCCCAAAGGTCCGTCGAATATGGGCAACCCTGTACATAGACTATTTTCTGCTAAAAATAATTTCTTTGAAAATGTAGCTAGAATTACAATCGGATAATTCTCTAACATTGTACAAGTTTGAGCAATACCAATGACTTAAATTATTTTCTTTGAGAACTTTGACCTTTTGTGGGGGTGGTACAAGAAAGATTGAATCAATTGTGTCCATCTACGAAGTCGATCTAAGCTTAATATTACGATGTACCAATTTTGAACCAAATCGAATACTCCCTTCGAGAGTTATTGTGCACACCAGCCAGCCAGACAGACGGACGGATGGACATCGCTAGATCGACATATGACGGTACTTGGAGTTCGGTAGATCAGGCAGAAAATTGTTTATATAGGTCCACTTTTTCAGACCGGTCATTTTGGTATTTTGAAGATTTTGCCCACGTTTTTTATGTATAAATGTGAAAATTGATATTTGAAGTTCGTAATGGGCATCATCGGTACCTCCCGGGAAGAAAATGAGCATAGTTTCAGAGAGAGAGGCAGGGAGAGATCAGCAGATCCTAATCAGTTCCCTTGGAGAAAAGCAAACATACAGGGTAATATAAAAAATGCAATAAAGTCAAACGCCATAATTTTTACATTTTCTTTTTAAATTTAATTGAATGAGATCAAAAAATGTAGGAAATAGCATCAAATTTTAGAATAAATTTAGATTTGTTTGAATTGGACACCTTTGTCACGAATTATGACCTTCAAACGGTCAATGAAAAAGTCACATGCTGCCTGAACTTTGCTCTGCGGTATTTTGGCCCATCCCCTGCTTTCCAAAATACTCTAGACAGAATTGTCCAACGGATTGTAACCATTATTGGGTGGCGCGTGCTGAGTGCGATGGTACTGAGTTCTGTTGGAATGTCCAAGGTCTGCGGCCAAAATGTTTGCGTGCCCAAGGCCTTAATACACCCCTCCAGAATATTTCCGCGATAATATTCGGCATTTATTCGGATGACACGGTCGATTTATACGAGCGGAGATCGACCATCGGCTGTTATGGCGTCCACACCATCACCGTGGCCGGCGCTTGAGTTCTGATGGCCAACCGAAGGTGCACACTTTCAGCTAACCTCTTTGGCAAGTATACATGATCATTTTGTTTGTTTGCAAACTGTTGGAATGGAACTGTGGAACGAATGTTTTCTCATCGGAGAAAATAAAATTCGGCTGTTCACCACTTTCGGCCAAGCGAAGCAACTCTTTAACTCTTTTGAGTCTATTCTCTTTCTGTTGCGATGTAAGCTCTTGCATTTTTTGAAATTTCAATGGCTTTACCCCGAGCTCATTTTTTTTTCAATATTTGCCGAATGGAATATTGCGATATGTTCAGCTCACGAGCCATTTTTCGGCCACTTCGAGGCGGGTTTCGAGCAAGTCGCTTCTTTACTTTTCGAACCATATCTGCTGATGTTTCTGTTTTCTTCCGTCCACTTCCTTGACGTCGGTCTACGCTACCAGTATCACGGTAACGAGCGATCGTACGGGACACAAAAGATCTATTCACCTTTAAACGCTGGAGTGTTCTGACGATAGCCACATGTGGTTTTCCAGCCAAATAAAAAGAAATCACACTATCACGCTTGAATTCCATCACGGATAGCTTTTTTACTGGAAAATTTTCACCAAAATGTTTTTGTACACTTGTAAACAATATGATGAGCTGTCACTCAGACAGCAGTCTGAAGTTGGTTGCAGATTGTTCATCTCACCCTGTATAGCATGAACATTCTTTAATTTTGCGAAAAATACTAAATAGTACTAAATTTAGTATTAGATGAAGGACAACGATTAAAATTCTGAAATTCGGTATTTAGATTACTGATGGTACCTGTGTTTGATATTTGCCTAAGGTTTAGAAATGCGCTATATATTTGTACAAAAAGTACTAAACCGGATGGATATAACAATAAAATTTAGATGTGGGTCTATTGTGCAATGGTTGTACTAATATTCTCTTCGGTAAGCTTCAAACTGAAAGATTTTAAAGCCATTTTGGTGTAAAAGGTAAACATTATTCTATTATTCTTTCCGAAACATAAAACCTTGAAAGTCTGAAAGGTTAGTACGATGTATGAAGTTTTGGTTAAAAATAAAATTACTAGAAATGCTGAAATTGGCAGTGTTATTAGTGGACTTAATGCACTTTGATCCCGGTTTAAATTTCCACCCTTTCATTTAGTATTTGAAATCTTTATGGGTAGGAAAAGCACTCAATGTTTGGGAATAGGCCCAATATTAAGGTATATCCAAATATGGGTGTTCGGAAGGCTCTATCTACATTTTTCAATATGTTCTGAACTATATCGGATAGTGTACATTTTCACTAAAACTTTCCACATTTGAAAACATCCAATTTTACCTTTATTTTACTGTTCATATGCTGTAGGGACATGCACAGGGGAGGCTCTAATGACCGGTCCTCAAGATATTCAGACATTTGTTGAAATAAAATTTGTTGTCAGTTGAGCCGCTTCCAAATCGGTCGGGAAAGGCATATGCTTCTGGTAGAGGATATAAAAATTCGGATATAAAAACTCTGCCCGGTGAAACATAGCGCTGTTTTTACTGTCTTTATATTAAATTAATTAGTTAATTATTAATTAATGTTAATGTAGAGTATTAACGAGTCGTAACATACACACGCTATTTTATTAGTTTTTAATTCTCTGGTTCTTTTCCCCGTACCAAAAGCTTGCATTACCGGGCAGCTATCCAGAGTATTCTCCACTGATTTGCCATAATGTAATTTGTACATTTGCTTGTGTCTTTTTAATGACAATCATGATTCTGTTTCCCCACAGATTCCGCTTTGGAATTACCTTTTGTACTTTTTTGCAGTCCAACGTCTTGTTTATTTTCATAAATACAACATTTTACAAGCAAAAATTACAGCGATTATGTTCCACTGATGATGTTGCAGTCGTCACATTAATGTTTGTCTAGAAGACCAAGAGGAAAAAAAATTAAAAAAAAAACCTAAAACTCGGATACAAATGTGTGTCTGGATTCGTTACCTAAAGTTGACCACGGCACGAAGGCAGATATGAGTCTGAAACCCATTCATGTTACTCTTATGCATGTAGACACACACATACACATATTAGAAGAACGTTTAAGCTGAAATAAAAAAAATAAAAAATTGTCATCAGCAGCAGCAGCATCAGAACATCTTCGAACATTATCTCAACAAACTATCGCTTTCCAAAACAAATGGATACTGTTTGGACGAAATCTGCATGGTCTGGTCTTTTGTTTGTTGCCTTTGTCCAAATGGAAATTTTCTCTTCAAATCCAATGCATTTGGATATTTGAATAGAATGGGCCTAATACCGTTTAGTTTTGGCGAAGCTCATTTGGTACTGGCTTATGACTGGTTTGTTATTGCCTGTAAGCGATTGTCCGCCAAGATAATCTTTGGAGAACAAAATACATGATATCCAGTTATAAAACATTTGAATGACCTGAGTATGTAAATCTTAACGAAGAGATTACGCATAGTAAGCGATAGAAAAATTAGTTAATAGCAACGCATTATTTTGCATGGTCATTATTCGGCTACTAACAATGTAAAGACGAAGAATTGGAATGCAAATTACTACTCCACACAAAGATAAAACCAAAAAATTGCAAATTGAGACGAGTTGAAATTGAAGTAAATGAGACAAAAAAAAAATTAATTTTTTTTATTTATTTATTTTTTATTTATTTATTTATTTATTTTTTTTTTTTTGAATAAAACAAAAAAATCGAAAATAGCATCAACTTTTAGAATAAGTTTAGATTTGTTCGAATTAGTCACCTTTGGCACGAATTATGGCCTTCAAACAGCCAAGGAAACAGTCACACGATGCCCAAATGTTGCTCTGCGTCATTTTGGCCCATTCCCGGTGATACGCTCTCTTGAAGTGATCGACACTTTGGTATTTTTTAGTGCCAACCTTGCATTCCAAAATTCTCCAGACACAATAATGTAACGTATTGGTATCCGGAGATTTTGTTGGCCATTGTGCGCTGCCAATGAAGCGAGGAACCTCATTTTGTATCTATTCTTGTGTGGCGCGTGCTGAGTCCTGTTGGAATGTCCAAGATCTGCCGCCAAAATGTTTGCGTACCCAAGGCCTTAATGCACTCTCCAGAATACTTTCGCGACAATATTCGGCATTTATTCTGCTGCTACGGTCGATTAATACGAGCGGAGAGTAACCATCGGCTGTTATGGCGGCCCATACATACACCACCACCATGGCCGGAGCTTGAGTTCTGGTGGCCAAATGAAGGTGCACATTTCAGCTGGCCTCTTTGGCAAGTAAACACGATCATTTTTTTTTTTGTTTACAAACTGCTGGACAACGAATGTTTTCTCATCGGAGAAAACCAAATTCGCCAGTTCACCACGGCCAAGTTCGGCCAAGCGAAGCAACTCTTTAGCTCTTTTGAGTCTATTTTCTTTCTGTTGCGGTGAAAGTTTTCTTGCACTTTTTGTAATTTCAATGGCTTTACCCCGAGCTCATTTTTCAATATTTGCCGAATGGAATATTGCGATATGTTCAGCTTACGAGCCACTTTTCGGCCACTTTTTTAATCAAACTTACGAACTAAACTTTCAGACTATCTAGGTTTAATGTATTATTCAAGTTTTTCCTTCTTTGGAAAATACAATAGGAAAATGTTTGCCTTTTACACCAAAAAATCTTCAAATTATCCATTAAGAAGCCTGCTCAGGAGGATTTTGGTAAAATCATTGAACAATAGACCCCTGTCAAAAACACAACGTCAACTCTAGAAACCAACAGTGATCCCAATATCAAATTTCCGGATTTCGGCTCTATTCCTTCACCCAGAAACACATTTAGTAACTTTTTGTACATATATCCAAAACAATCTACACCTCTGCATCTTAGACACCAACAGTGATCTAAAGTAAGTACTATTTAGTACTTTTCAAGCAATTATAGGACGAATTTGCAAAACCAAATCCATATCCAAATCCCAGGTACCAAGAGATCCCTCAACATGAAATTTCGGGATTCCAGCTCTATTCCTTCACTCAATACCAAATCTAGTAACATCTAGTACTTTTCGTACAAGTATAGGACGTATTTCCAACTCACCGCCAAATCTCAATTCCCATCAGTAATTAAAGTATAACAATTCAGCATTTTATCTATAAACCTTCGAATTAGAGTACCCTACAGTAATTTTTGTACAATTATAGTACACATTTCGAAAACCGCCTACATATATCTAGGCGATCCTAATATCAAATTTCAAAATCTATTTAGTACTTATCGCGCACTTGTGGTACAAAATTTCCAAAACGGCCTCTTAATTAAAAGCCCATCACCAACACCATTATCAACATTTCAAATTGCCAGCTGTTTCTGTTCAACGAAAACGGCTTTGTACCAAATTTAGTACATTTTTTGCACTTTGCACACATTTCATTGGTACAATTTTAATTATACACAATTTTGTATGACAAAATACAAAAATGAACGAAATCTCATATACATGAAGTGTGCACCCTTGGCCTTTACATTGATGCCGATTTCGTTGTTAAATATAGCAAAATATTGGATGTACAGGAAAACATATACAGAAACCTAAATTTTCAAAAATTTCTTTAAATACGTAAAAATAGGGAAAATTCTACGAAGACTTATATTTCCACGTTACTTCGTTCAAAATCCAAGATAAGACTTTTGCAGGACTATGTGAGATTCCAAGAAAAAAAGAAAATATAATGTTCAATATGCATGGACAAAATTGAATGTGAAGCCTTTGCTCCTTTCGAAAGTGTGAATTAGACATTTGACCTAACAGGAAATACCGATTGGTTAAGAGATCTATGGTTTTGGGAAACATTGCTTCCAGATCAATGACAATATTGTCTGTATGACCATTAATTTTTGTAAGCAAGTACATGTCATGTTTATTCCGATTGCCATGACATTTCGCACAGTTCAGTTGTACAGCCCAAGGACAAACTATCATACACTTTAATCAGATTTCCATCAAATGCGTAATATATGCCAAAATGTGATGGATTTAAACAAAACAAGTAAAAAAGCATTTCCTTTTGGCCGGACCGTACTTTGAATACCCTCCACCATTTGGAATGAATTTGAACATTTTCAAAAACTAAAATCCGTTAAAAATTCTGTTAAAATCTTACAAAATACATAATATAGCCGTTATATTGGGGTCTATACGATGTGGACCTACATAGGCATTGTTTGTTATACGTCATTACCATATTATAAACGGGTATAATGTAGCATCTTCAAAATACTGTATATACGGAGGTACCGTTATATCAGAGCTATACGAAGACCTGGACCTGCATAGACAATTTTCTGTCACAGGCTGTAGAATCCATTACAAACTTCAAATACGACATCTCAAACAATTTCGGTGAGTATTGTACCTAAAATCGTAAAAATACCGAATATAGGGAGGTACTGATATATAAGGTCTATACAAAGACCAGGACCTGCATAAAAATTTTTGTGTCACAGACTGTAGCTTCCATTACGAAACATTTTCTGCCATAAGCTGTAGTAGCCATTACGAACTTCAAATGCCAAATTTTAAACAATTCCAGTGAATAATGTCGCTTAAATCATCAGAATATCGAATATAGAGAGGTACCGTTATATGGGGACTATACGCGAACGTGGACCTGCACAGACATTTTTCTGTCCTAGGTTGTACTATCCATTTCGAACTTCAAATACCAAATTTCAAACAATTCCGGTGAATAATGTCGCTAAAATCATCAAAATACCGAATATTGGAAGGTACCGTTATATGGGGGCTATGAAAAACCCATTTACGAACTTAACCTGCTTACTGGCGAAATAAAACATGTGTGAGAAATTTTAGTCTTCTATCTCAATTCTTTCGACAGATAGCGTGATTACAATAGACAGACAGACGGATATCGCTAAATCGACTTAGAATTTTACGCTGATCAAGAGTATATATACTTTGTTGAGTCTTACATGAGTATTTCGAGGAGTTACAAACGGAATGACAAAGTTAATATACCCTCCACAGAATGGTGGAGGGTATAAAAAAAGTTAAAAATTCTGTTAAAATTTTAAAAATACCGAATGTAGTTGATATATTGGGGTCTATATGATGACATTGACCTGCATAGGCAACTTTTGTCATAAGCCATTACAATATTCAAATGCGAAACTTAAAAAATAGGTGAATAATGTAGCTAAAAAAAAACAGAATATCTAGAGGTACCGTTATATGGGGGCTATACGAAGACGTGGACCTGCACAGACAATTTTCTGTCTTAGGCTGTAGTATCCATTACGAAGTTCATGTCGCTAAAATCATCAAAATACCGAATATCGGGAGGTACCGTTATATGGGAGCTATACCAAAACGTGGACCTAAATGGTCCATTGTCAATACCAAACGTCCAGCAGACATAACATACATTTGAGTAAAATTTTATGAATCTACTTCAATTCGTTCAGAAGCTAGAGCGATTTCCCCAGACGGACAAACGGACGGACATCGCTAAATCGACATGGAATTTTATGCTGAACAAGAATATATATACCTTGGGGGGTCTAAAATGTATATTTAGAGGTGTTACAAACGGAATGACAAACTTAATATACCCTCCATATTATGGTGGAGGGTATAAAAATGCCGAATTGAATAGGATATTTGTCATAATTTTACGATGTTTACAACTTAGAACTTAATAGCTAACCAGACAGATGATCGAACAAACATACGATTTTGGCAGAATTTAATTCCTCTTTGTTGCTCTAACTCTGACATACGATATACTTTATGTCTCCCGAGGGTATTTTATAATCATAACTCACACTAATCTTCCATATTTCTCACTTAAATATCTTATCATCATATGAATGTATGTTACCGCGAGGGACTTTTTGGAGATTATTAATTTGATAATTTTATGACATAAAAATTTGTGGTCCAAATGTTGCATTCACAAATGAAGAAAACAATTATCATAACAACAAAATAACAATAATAATGATGATGACGATTATGGAGATTATGTAGATTCTCATAAGGTTGGCTGTTCGAGATGTTAATGCAACGATAACTAACCAAAATAACTTCAAACTCTATTCATTGTTGCAGCAACGGCAGCAGCAGCAGTTTGTTTATGTCGCGCTAATGCAGTTGCTGGACGAAGACAACGATAAACATCGTCATCATCATCGTCGTTATGTTGTACAAATGTGTCTCTTGATTACCATATTACCAGACAGACCAACACAAAAAAAAAACCTGTGCCATGACAGAAAAACAACAACAACAACAAAAATTTTCCCAAAAAAGCAGAAGTACACAAAACATGCGTCTTTCGGATCCATGCACCACCACCACTACTACTACTGCGGGCAATACCGTCGTCACCATCAACTACTGTCCCAAATGATCAGTGATAAGGCTCCTTCTGCTGGCTGGCTGGCTGCTGGTTTGATTCTAAATACCCAGACCTTTTGCGTCTGTCTTTCTGGATTTCCAAGGAATGAAAGATTATCGCATTTGGTTCGCTTAACTGCTGCAGCAAAACAACAGGAACAACAACATCTTCAGGGTGATGTTGAATACCAATGCCTCTTTGTTTGGCCATGAATGATAGTTTTCTAATTTATTTCAAATGAAGAAAAATAATATGACGACGTCGAAAAAAAACTATTAAGCGCTTTAAATGGACGTTAATTATCATAAATCCGTTTGTGTGATGAATAAAGTAAGGTCTGGTAAGATGAGATATCATTCATACCATTGCCCATTGCAGTGAGAACAACAACGTCGCTCTGTGAACCGGTCCATCTAGCCGTTGTCATCCTGGTGAACACTGGCGGACACTTTGCATGCCATGCCGGCGGAATGGAATCAGTTTTGCACATTTAATGCTATCTATTTTTTCTCCCGTTGTAACAAAAGAATATTTTTAATGTTTTGCAATGAAATCTGATTATGTTCCTCCTCTGTTGCATCTTTTGCGTCTCTGTTTGTTTGCTTGTTTGTTATTTTCAAAAGAACTCCAAATTGGGTTTGTTTGCACAGGGTGATATTTAAGGTAACGAAGAAAACGAAAAGAGGATAAATCAGCGAACATACAAAGTGAATTTAGTGAATTATTACAATTTAAAAGAAAATATGTTGATATGCGGAAAAACGTGAACTTGAATATTTTTTTAGTAGAATTTATAATTTACTTATTTATAAAAATAAATGCTAAATGTTTTGAAAAGAAGGTGATATTTTGGTATTCAAAGCAAAAAATATTTTTGAGAAGTTGCATTGTGTTTGTAATTGTTGTCCTCTGGCATTCAGCATTTTTATACCCTCCATCATAGTATATAGGGTATATTAAGATTGTCATTCCGTTTATAACACCTCGAATATTGTCTGTGCAGGTCCACGTCTTTGTATAGCCCCCATATAACGGTTCCCCCCGATATTCGGTATTCTGATGATTTTAGCGACATTATTTAACAGAACTATTTTAAATTTAGTTAATAAGTTCGTAATGAATACTACAGCCTATGACAAAAAATTGTCTGTGCACGTCCACGTCTTCGTATAGCCCCCATATAATGGTTCCCCCCGATATCCGGTATTTTGATGATTTTGGCGACATTATTTACTGGAACAATTTCAAATTTAGTATTTGAAGTTTCCTAATGAATACTACAGCCTATGATAGAAAATTGTCTGTGCAGGTCCACGTCTTCGTATTGCCCCCGTATAACGGTACCCCCTGATATTCGGTATTTTGATGATTTTAGCGACATTATTTACCGGAATTGGATACATTCTATGCCAAAAAATTGACTTATGACAAAAGTTGCGTATGCAGGTCCACGTCGTCGTATAGACCCTAATATACGACTACATTCGATATGTTTAAGATTTTAACAGAATTTTTAATGGATTTTAATTTTTTGAAAATTACCAAATTTGTACCAAATGGTAGAGGGTATTGAAAGATCGGTCCGGAACTTACAACTTTTTTATTTGTTTGTCTTTTTTTATAACGCTGCACCATTCAAAAGCTGGAATATGAGCGCATTTATTGTTCATAATAATAAAACTTTTGTATAAAGAACAAGTAAAAAGCTGTAAGTTCGGCCGGGCCCAACTTTGAATACCCAAATATAGAAACAATTTCTGAATCGATTTATGAATGTCAGTCCGTCCGTCCATGTATGTGAAAAAAATGCACGTCGCATTTATTATCCAATTGAAACGAAATTTTGCAAACAATATTTGTTTTGCCCAAGGACGAAGGCTATTGAAATTGGTGATAATCGGATCAGATTTAGATGTAGCTCCCATTTATCTTTAACCGATTTCGGATTAATAGGACACCAAATGGCTAATATAAGTCCAAATGAGCTGTATTTTGTACATCCCACCCAATTCAGTTTAGAAGCAAGTAAATAAAATATCGGTGCTGATATAGCTATAGCTTTCATATAAATGTTTTTTACAAAAATTTTAAATACGTGCTCTAGGCTGAATTCCGTAGGAATTGCAAAAATTCAGTCCATTTGAGCAGATATTAGCCATTTTCTTATCTGGGAGTCGATGTTGATAAAATTTGACAGAGGTATTTCTGAGCTCCATAAGTTATCTGAAACATATGTTTGTGAGCTATAGCTATATATGAACCTAATTTCACCAAGTTTGATCTACTTGCTTCTAGACTGAATTCGGTTGGAAGTGCCAAAAATTAAGTCATTTGCACTTATATTGGCCATTTGGTGCAGATCTGATCCGATTATCACCAATTTCAATAGGGTTCGTCCTAAGGCCAAACAAATATTGTTTGGACCTGCATTTTGTTTGCAGAAATGCATGGACGGACGGATGGACAGATGAACTGATATGCATAAATCGGCCCGGAAAGTGATTCTATGAAGATCCTCAAAAGTAACCATGGGCCTATCTCGCTTCCTTCTCCATGTTAGAAAAAAATGCACAAAGACTAATACCTTACGACTATATGGTGTAGGGTATAAAAATATGGAAACATACGACCCGAAATTCACTCCATTCGGACTGATATTAACCAAATGATTGTACAATAAACACGAAATCGGTTAAAGATATATATGGGACCTATAACCAAATCTGAATCAATCTTGTTAAAATTTGGCAGAGGTATTTCCGTGCTCTATAATATATCTGGTACCAAATATCGTTTTGTCGAATTTAAAGAAAATCTAACACGTATTTCCAAGTTTATGCGAATAATTGTCAACATTTAAATGATCCGTTGTCTGAGGTTACCAAAAGGTCTGGACCAATATATTTCATCTTCACATCAGATCTTGCGTTGACAGAAATATATATATGTGGTAAGTATGAAGTCAATCGGATACACATTTCGCTTTTTATGAAAAATGTTGACCTCTTTTTGGGGAAGTACCATAAGGAGTGAATCGACATTTTTACACCAGACCATATGATAATAAAAATATTGGGATGTGTAGAATTTTAAGAGAATCGGACGCTTATTTCATATTTTATGAGAGTTATAATTGTTCAAAATTTGTGTAGGAGGTAATTGATAGAGTGGGCCGATTTTGTCCACATTTGCAGCTGACAATTTTTTCTTCTTTTTATTATTTTCTATGAACATTTGCATCGTGTGTGGGAGAGGTACTAGAAAGAGTGAACCACGAAGTGGAACTTCCATTTCCGAACTCGATCTAAGTTTGGCATAATATTATGATGCACCAAATTTGGACCAAATTGGATACTCCCTGCGAGAGTTATCTTGCGAACCAGCCAGACGGACACCCTTAGATCGACTATGGTCTAAACCAGTTATTTCGATGAGGCACGTTTTGGCCACATCAATTGATATGTATCCCAATTAGCCATGTGCCTGAAATTCAGAAGCCGTTTCGACTTGTATACGGCCTCATCAAAATGATTTTTTATACCGTAGGTGCCTTTGGAATAAATCCGTTTCAGGACATTTGGAGTAGGTATAGAGATGTACGCCTGTGTGTCTGGCTTGTTGGTGCGCACGATAACTCGCGAAGGGAGTATCTGATTTTATCCAAAGTTGGTACATCGTAATATTACTGTCAAATTAAGATCGAGTTCGGATATGGGTTATATAGGCCCACTTATTTTGGAGCCTTCCCACAAAATGCTAAAATTTTCAATTATTAGCATAAATTGGAAATTAAATAATTTTTTACAACACACTGATTTTACTAGTGTTAGATGAAGTGAAATACTTCGGTGCACTATATCTGCCACATCACGCACATTTTAATATTTCTCAAAAATTATCACATATCTCATATAAATTAAACGATGTAGTCGATATAGTCCAAAGCTAGCACGTTGTAATATTTATATCGTACTCAGATTAGATACGAAATGTTGGCCAACTCCATAGAAATGACATTCACCGACTGATACTTTTTGACTTGTTTTTATGCCCTCCACCATAGTATGGATGATATATTAAGTTTGTCATTCCGTTTGTAACACTTCGAAATACGCATTTTAGACCCCACAAAGTATATATATTCTTGATAAGCATAAAATTCTATTTGGATTTAGCGATGTGCGTCTTTCGTCTGGGGAAATCACTCTAGCTTAAGAACGAATTGAAGTAGATTGATAAAATTTTGCTCAAATGTATGTTATGTCTGCAGCACTTTTGGTATTGAAAATGGGCCATGTAGGTCCACGTCTTGGTATAGCCCCCATATAACTGCACCTCCCGATATTCGGTATTTTCAACGGAATTGTTTCAAATTTGGTATTTAAAGTTCGTAATGGGAACTACAGTCTGTGACAGAAAAATGTCTATGCAGGTCCAGGTCTTCGTATAGGCCCCATATATCAGGTCCAGGTCTTCGTATAGGCCTCCCTATATTCGGTATTTTTACGAGTTTAGGTACAATACCCACCGAAATTGTTTGAGATATCGTATTTGACGTTAGTAATGGATGCTATAGCCTGTGACAGAAAATTGTCTATGCTGGTCCAGGTCTTCGCACAGCTCTGATATAATGGTACCTCCCTATCTACGATATTTTGATGATTTAAGCTAAATTATTCACCGTTTATTTAAAGTTTCAAATTTGAATATGGCTAATGGAAAACAATGCCTATGTAGGTCCACGTCGTATAGACCCCAATATAACGGCAATATTCGGTATTTTAAAAATATAACAGAATTTTTTAAGGATTTTATTATTTTAAAATTTCAAAATTCGTTCCAAATGGTGGAGGGTATTCAAAGTTTGGCCCGGCCGAACTTACTGCTTTTTAACTTGTTTTATTATAGTTTTTTTTTTTTTGAAAATTTCCAAATTCTTTCCACATGGTGGGGGGTATTCAAAGTTTGGCCCGGCCGAACTAACAGATTTTTTACTTGTTTTAATATAATCATTCTCCAGGTGATATCATGCACTCTATATTAAACTATTACTGCTCTAAAGCCAAATCTTGGTAGGTGGAAATAAAATATTTTGTTACGGGAGGTCCACTAAATGCATATTTATGGTGTAGGGTATCATATAGTCGGCCCCAAATTTTGTCAATGGACGCCTTCTTTGTTACGATTGTCCAATTAGGTCTAATGTTTATATTTCTGATTGTATAACGTCTATAAAGTTCGGACCAAATCTATCAGACATAGTAAGAGCTCCTATATAAAGGGTGTTGTTAAGCTATTTCTTTTTTAGCAACACTGGCTTATATAGCTCAGCCACGATTTGTGATTTATTTCACTGTCAGACATGTTGAGTTCGGTCCATAATTTTACCATGAATCGGAAAGGGTATGTCAAAATAGAACTAAGCGAACCGCAGATTTGAGGTGCAGTCGAGTTTAAAATTGGCACGAAATTTTTTTTAAACATTAAATTATATGAACCGTACTATCAATTTAAATAAAGCGTTCGTGCATTAATTTTAAATTGTTTTTCTTGGTCACCAGGAATTTATAATTTTGAATGTTATAGCTTTCTGAACTGTTAATTTTTAAGACCTACTGGAAATGTAGAGTGTATGTAATTTCCTTTACTAGCAGTGCTAAAAGTGATACTAGACAAGGGATATTATAGAGGCGATAACAAATTCTTTAAAATACTTTCCAGAGCCTTGTCTGTGTTCTGACCTGTAGTAATGCCTGTCTCTTTTTCTACTTATATTATTAAATTCTCTCATTTTTGAAAATAGTTGGAATTTTTAATTTAAATTTGACCTGCAATCTAAGCCTACAGCTCTTCCTGGTTAGATGGTTGTTGTCCTAATAAACTTTCAATTCGTTGTCAAGCACCACAGATGTTGTTGTTTTTGTTGTAATTACCCAAATAAATTAAACTTTATACGGCAGTTAATCAAATTTCAATTTAGCCATCTGATGTATTTGCTCCGTTCACACAGACGTTGACTCACTCGCTACCACACACACACAAGCACACACACATTGGGTAGGAGTGATAGATGTTATTTTCCCTATCGACGTTGCTGCCTTTTTTCTAACAACTGGCGATGATAGGAAAACCATTGGGGTTTGGTTTGGCTTAGTTTTGCAGGCTTGTTCGTGATTTATTTCTAAAATTGAGTTGTTGGTCATCTCAATTGAATTTTGTCATTTGCACGAGTCTGCGTGTGCGTGTATGAGTGTGTGTTGGGGTTTTTTATGTGCTGCACATGTGTTTGTGCATATTTGATTTCATTTACGTTGACTTCATTTAAATCCTTTTAATTTTGCAGCACAGAAATCTAGGCCACTTAATTCATTTGATATGTGTTTTTATACTCTCCACCAAAAAAGGTATGGAGGGTATATTAAGTTCGTCATTCCGTTTGTAACTCATCGAAATAATCATTTTAGACCCAACAAAGCATATATATTCTTGATCAGCGTAAAATTCTAAGACGATTTAGCCCTGTCCGCCCGTCCGTCTGTCCGTCTGTTGTAATCACGCTACAGTCTAAACGAATTAAGATAGGAAGCTAAAACTTTGCACAGATCTCTCTTTTGTCTGCAGGCAGGTCAAATTCGAAGATGGGCTATATTGGTCCACGATATCGTATAGCCCCCATATAACGGTACCCCCGATATTCGGTATTTTGATGATGTTAGCCACATTTTTCAATGGATTTTTTTTCTGAAAATCCACACAAGTAGTTCCTTGTGGGTACTTTATACCTCGGCAGAGAATTATCTATATAGGTATCGTACATCCCCCATGTAACGGTACCCCCCGATATTCGGTATTTTGATGATGTTACCCACATTTTTCAACGGAATTGTCTGAAAATCCACACAAGGAGTAACTTGTGGGTACTTTATACCTCGGCAGAGAATTATATATATAGGTCCACAATATCGTATAGCCTCCATATAACGGTACCCCCCGGTATTCGGCATTTTGATGATTTTACCCACATTTTTCAATGGAATTGTCTTAAAATCCACACAAGTAGTTCCTTGCGAGTAATTTACCACCTGAGAGAGAATTTTCTATACAGGTCCACGATATCGTACATCCCCATATAACGGTACTCCCCTATATTCGGTATTTTGATGATTTTAGCCACTTTTTCCAATGGAATTATCTGAAAATCCATACAAGGAGTTCCTTGTAAGTACTTTACACGCAGACATAGATTTTATAGGTCCTCAATATCGTATATCCCCTCATATATCGGCACCTTCCTATATTAGATATTTTAAAGATTTTAAAAGAATTTTTATTGGATTTAATTTTTTTTGAAAATTTTCTAATTCGTTCCAAATGGTGGAGGGTATTCAAAGTTCGGCCCGGTCGAACTTACTGCTTTTTTACTTGTTTTATTTTTTTTTTTTTTTTTTTCAACAAGTTTATCATGTTACCTCGTCGATGTGATGAACCTTGTTTCTGTGATTTGCTTAACAAAATAAAATCCTTTTTATGTTTCGAATAAAATTAATCTCTTATTTTATTTGAGTCCATTAGATCTGATTCGAAAAAAAATATTGAAAAATTTGAAAGATGATAATAAAATTTAGAAAACGGACTAAAACAGTGTTGTACAGGTAAAAGAGTGAATATAATAGTTATAAGTAGAAAGGAACAAAGTAGGGACAAGGACGACTATGTCATACCCCACATACGCATTTGCACATGTACAAGAACTACCAAAGTGTAGGCGCGTGATAGGGCTGGGTTTTGGCACATTTGTACTTAGAGGGTACGAAAATGGCATGTGTTGGGCAAATAGAATAACTGGAAGTCTAAAAACTGGTATGAGAGTCACCGATGAAGTGTAGGATGGGTGTACCAAAGTTTTTTTTGGAAATTCAAATTTTAATGTTGCGAAAAGTTCCAATATGGTACTAAACTTCCAAAATGCTACCATTTGGTATTATGTGAATAAACAGAGCTAAAAACTTCAAATTTGGTAAGAGAATCAACGTTGGAAATTACCATTAATAAATTTGCGAACTGTACAAGGTTGCCCATATTCGACGGACCCACGTTTTTTTTTAAATCAAAGAAAAAAATAAAAATTTGGCGGTTGGCAATGTTAATCATTTAATTTGTTCCAAGTAGATTTGTTTACATCAATTTTTGAATATGATATCTCTCAAATGGCCGCCTCTGGCGTTGATGACGTATTGTGTCCTTTTTGCTGCATTTTCCATCGTTTTTGCCAACATTTCGGCCGGAACAGCGGCTATTTCTTCACGAATGTTGTTCTTGAGCTTTTCTAAGGTCCTTGGCTTGTTAACGTAAACCTTTGACTTCAAATATCCCCACAAGAAGAAGTCAGGCGGCGTCAAATCGGGCGAACGCGGTGGCCACTCCAAATCACCACTTTTCGACATCAAACGGCCCGGAAACAAATTCATCAGAAAATCGATTGTTATGCGACTTGTGTGCGGTGGGGCGCCGTCTTGTTGAAACCAGAACTGCCTCATACGCTTTCGACGAATAATTGGCATCACAAAATTGGTCATCATGTCGCGATAACGCTCCTGATTGATGGTAACAGCATGGCCATTTTCATTTTGGAAGAAAAAAGGTTCAATGACCGTTTTCGCACTAACGCCGCACCAAACTGTGACTTATTCGTCATGAAGAGGCACTTCTTGAATCTCCTGAGGATTTTCAGTGGCGTAAAAACGGCAATTTTGCTTATTTACGGTCCCATTAAATGTGAAATGAGCTTCATTGGACATGATATTTTTGTTCCAAAATTGCTCGTCATTTTCGGCCATTTCGATGACTATTTGGGCCCATTCCAATCGACGAGGCTTGTCCGCAGGCAACATTCTTTGCGTCAATTGAATTTTGTACGGGAACAAATGCAAATCAATGCGAATAATCCGTTGTAAAGTGGACCGAGCCATGCCCAATTGCTGAGAATGGCGTTTTTGGGATGTTCTTGGGGACCTCTCAATACTGGCTCGTACGGCATCGATATTCTCGGCCGATCGCCTTGGTCGACTTTTATATGTCCTCTTCGGATTAGAAAGAGCCTTACCAGTCGAAAATGTTTCATATAAACGCTTAATGGTGTTCTTAGAAGGCGCACTTCTCACATTTTTTAATGTTTTAAAAGCACGTTGAGTTTTCACAATTGACTTCTTCTGTTGAATGTAAATTTCAACTATTTCAGAGCGATCGCGTGGCGTGTTTTGGTTCATGTAAAAGTCTGCTTGGACTGACGCTTCAAACGCGGTATGTCATTAAGCGATGTAACATCTCTGTCAAAAGTTATGGCGTTGCCAGATGGGTCCGTCGAATATGGGCAACCCTGTACTAAATGTTACTAGATTTTGAATATTTTTGTTTCGGGCAAATGGATGAAGTTGGAACTTGAAATTTTGTAATAGGAGCCCCACTTGGTGGTTGCTTTGTGAAAAAGTGGTGGATCTGGAAATGTGTACTACAAGTACACGAAAACTACTAAATATTACTATACAGGGTGAGATGAAAAAACTGCAACCAATTCCAGACTGCTGTCATTTCTAAGCCACTGGTCCGACAGCTGTTAAAATTATTCTAGTGACAGCTCATTATATTGTTTACAAGTGTACAAAAGCATTTTGGTGAGAATTTTCCAGAAAAAAATATTCGTTTTATATTTGGCTGGAAACCCACAAGTGGCTATCGTTAGAGCACTCCAGCATTTAAATGTGAATAAATGTTTTGTGTCTCATAACATCGCTCGTTACCGTGACACTGGTAGCGTAGCCCGACCTCAAGGAAATGGAGAAAATAGCAACATCAGCAGAAATGGTACAAAAAGTAAAGAAGCGACTTGATCGAAACCCGCGTCGCAGTGGCCGAAAAATGGCTCGTGAGCTGAATATATCGCAATATTCTATTCGGCAAATATTGAAAAATTAACTCGGGGTAAAGCCATTGAAATTCCAAAAATTGCAAAAAATGACACCGCAACAGAATGAAAATAGATTCAAAAGAGCTAAAGAGTTGCTTCGCTTGACCGAAAGTGGTGAACTGCCGAATTTGGTTTTCTGCGATGAGAAAACATTCATTGTCCAGCAGTTTATAAACAAACAAAATAATCTTGTTTACTTGCCAAAGAGGTCAGCTGAAAATGTGCACCTTCGTTTGGCCATCAGCACTCAAGCGCCGGCCATGGTGATGGTGTGGGTCGGCATAACAGTCGATGGTCGCTCTCCACTCGTATTAATCGACCGTGGCATCAGAAGATAAGCAAAATATTATCGCAAAAATATTCTGGAGGGTGTATTAAAGCCTTGGGCACACAAACATTTTGGCCGCAGACCTTGGACATTTGAAGAGGACTCAGCACCATCGCACTCAGCACGCGCCACCCAAGAATGGTTACAAAATGAGGTTCCTCGCTTCATTTCCTGCTCACAATGGCCACCAAAATCTCCGGATAACAATCCGTTGGACTATTGTATCTGGAGTATTTTGGAAAGCAAGGTTGGCAGATAGTACTTGTGTATTAAGGTGGTTTTTGGAAATATGTAATTAATTGTTCGAAAAGTACCTAGTGGTACCAAATTGTTCGAAAAGTTCTAAGTGGTACTAAATTGAGTGGAGGGATAGAGTTGGAATCCCGACATTTTATATTCAGGTCTCTGTTGGTATCTGGGATTGAGACTCGTCGGTTGTTTGGAAATGCGTTATATATTTGTACGAAACGTACCAAATAGTACTAAATTTGAGACAGACCTGAAACCGTGAAGTTTTATATTGCGATAATTGTTGGTACCTACGATTGAGATATGGAATGCTTGTACTAAAATTATATGAAAAACAAGTAAGCAAAGGCTACAGTCGAGCGGGGCCGACCGTTGAATACCCTACAACACTATAATAAACGATACAGTTTATATAGACGAGATACTCGAAAGAATTCCGCAAGATATTGTGACAAATAATAAAAGAAAACCACCAGGTTTCGTTATCTAATTTTCAAATAATATCAACTTAAACTAATTTACTCATTTCCAATTTATTGGTAGATGTTGCACTTAAATGGTCTTCCTAGATCTGGAACCAATATTTCCCAAAGACTTATAATCTCTCAGAAGTGGCAAAAGATTAACATTTACTACTGGTTTTTGACTGAAATGCATCTATATGAGAAACAGGCATTTGACTATATTCTTCAACGAAATCTGCGTTAAATAATAGTCAGAAGTGCGCCTTTCCTGTATTTGTGAATTCTCCAAAAAGTCACCGGAATGGACATTTTCATATTTTGTCTACAAAAGTTGGCAAACTATTTCACACATTGAATATTTTTGGATGGCCATCCAAAACTGCTTAGCTCTTGCAATGTCCGGTAACTCCCATTCAAATGTGCGTGAGGATCGGGCGATAATTACGACCTGCAGACAATTTTGCACTTTTTGGTCCATTTCAACCCCTAAATGTATGGCGATCATCTCCAAAAAGAGTAGGCTTCTATTCTGACCCTCATCTTATCCCCATACAAAATTTCGTATGGATCGGGCCATAAATGCGATCTGTATATGATATCCTGATATCCTAACTACTTAGATTTGTTAGCTATAGAAATATTAACAAATATTTAATTCAAAATGAAAATATGCCAAAAATATGACAAAATTGAAAAAATATGAGAAAATTTTACAAAATCAATATTTTCATCTTTAGATAGATATTTTTATACGATTTTTTTAGACTGCCAAGAGGCCATTCTGAATTAATGAGAACTGTCGAAATCAGTTCAGCCGTTCTCGACATATAAGAGATCTTTCAAGCATATCTTCTTTGATAGACATCTATATCGCACATATTTTGCTATATATCCGATTTGTTGGATGTTAATCAATGTAAAGATCAGAAGTAACCTTGTCATGGCTTTGTGATTTCGCCGGGATTTAAAATATTCTCGGTTTAGTGAAAAATTTTGAATTTTTTCAACACAAAATATATGGTCTATTTTACCCGCTAAATATTATCCGATAACCACCCAATTTGGTAGGCTTCTTCCCCGCCCTAAACACTAGCTACCGATATTTTTTCAGTATTTGGTCCATTTCAACCCCTAAACATTTGGCGATCATCTCCAAAAGAAATAGGCTTCTATTCTGACCCTAACCCCACCTCCATTTTAAATTTCGTGAAGATCGGACCATAATTGCGACCTGTAGAGTGATTACAAATTAACATGGACAGACGGACAGACGGACGGACGGACATACATAGCTAGATCGACTCAGCTCGGTGAGCTAGGAAGATCCATATATAGTTTCCTATATGGGAAACCAATATTTCGAGGTGTTACATAAATTCTGGCCTAATCAAACTTGTAATACCCCCAACACATAGTGTTGTAGGGTATAAAAACTACAAAATGTAACTATATATGATATTGAGTGAATATATATAGCTGAAATCTTGAAATTTGATATTGAAATTGAAATTTAATTTAGGATCATTGTTGGTGTCTATGCGTACTAAATGTTACTAAATTTATTATTGGGTGAAGGGATAGATATAAAATTCATAAGTTTGAAATTCAGATTACTGAAGCTATTTGTGTTTGACATTTGACTTTGGTTTGTAAATGTTTTCTGAATTTGTATGAAAAGTACTAAGTGGTAGTAGATTTTGGCGTTGGGTGGGAAATAGAACTGAAATTCTGAAATATGATAAATATCTGGGTTGAGATATGGAATTTGTTTTCAAATTGGGTGAAGGGATGGAGTTGAAATCCTGAAATTTTGTATTGAGGTCACTCTTGGTTTCTACGTTCTACATATGGAGGCAGAACAATAAGATGTGTGATATGTTAGATGATATATGAAGTTTTGATTAAAAAATGGATATTATCCTTGTTAATTAATTGGATAACGTAGAATGATTATTTATAAAGTTGGAATAAAGTATATACACTCTTTAAGAAGTGTGCACAAAAAGTGAATAGCATATTTAATGGATAACAGATAAAGTTGATAACATGGATAATCTACTTATGCAGTCTGGATAATATGGATAACTAACTTCGGTTGTATAGATAACGTAGATGACCATTTCTGAAGTGGAGATAACCTGTTTATGAATTTCGGATAAGCTGAATAACATATCACATGGATAACTCATTTATGAAGCTAAACATAAAACATTTACTTGGCATTTGTAGTGCGTAATGGGTTCCAGATCTGTTGGCATAAGATTGCATACATATGCCCACTTTTTCGTATAGCCCCTTTATAGCGGTACCATCCCATATTCGGTATTTTGCATACATATGCCCACTTTTTCGTATAGCCCCTTTATAGCGGTACCATCCCATATTCGGTATTTTAATGGTTTTTGTCACACATTTGCACGGATTTGCCTCAAATATGGCACTTGTAATTCATAACGGGTTCTAGCATCGATGGCAGAACACTTTTTATATCGAACAAAAAGGTACTCACCGATATTAGGTATTTTGATAACCCTAGTCAAATTTACTCACGAAATTGTTTCAAATTCGGTATTTAAGACTCGCAATATAAAAAAATCCTTGTAATAGAATATTGTCTGTATAGGTACCAGTATTCGTATGGCCCATATATTTTGGCCTCACCCACTTTACGGTTTTTTTTAAAAGTTTAACTGCATTATACACTTATCCACATTGTAGTTTAAAGGGGAACACGTTTGAATGCTGATGCTTTTAGCGATGTCTGTCTGTCTGTCTGTTGTAATCGCGCTATCTTTCGAAAGGATTGAGATAGAAGGATAAAATTTTGCACCCAAGTTTATTTTGCCAGTAGGCAGGTTAAGTTCGTAAATGGGTCATGTATGCCCACGTTTTCATATAGCCCCCATATAACGGTACCTCCCGATATTCGGTATATTGATGATTTTAGAGACATTATTTTCCGGAACTATTTTAAATTTGGCATTTGAAGATCGTAATGGATACTACAGCCTATGACAGAAAATTGTCTGTGCAGGTCCACGTCTTCATATGGCCCATATAACGGTACATACAAATATTCGGTATTTTTATTAATTTATGATCATCATTCACCGGATTAGTTTAAAATTACGCATTTAGAGTTTGTTATGGGACAGAAAATTTCTGTGACAGAAAATTGTCTATGCAGATCCAGGTCTTCGTATAGGCCCCATATATCAGTACCTCCCTATACTCGGTATTTTGACGATTTTAGGTACAATAAAGGTCCAGGTCTTCGTATAGCTCTGATATAACGAAATTTTTAAAGAATTTTATTTTTTGAAAATGTTTAAATTCGTTCCAAATGGTGGAGGGTATTCTTTTTAATTTGTTCTTGTTTAATTTTGGTACAATTCAAAAGTCTCAAGTTCAACGATTTCTCCTTTCGCATGTTTTAGCTCCTGGACAAGAGAATACGTTTTTCTAATTCCAAGTCTGGTAGTGCAACAGTTTGTACCATTAAGTAAAAATTCAGTATGTAGAGTTCATATTGAGCAGGTTAAGTCTGCAATAAAATTTTGAAATAGGAACATGCGTTGGTATGGTCCCCTTTCTCGAACCGATTTCTTATTTTGAACATTTCGCAACGGAATTGGCCTCAATTTGGTACTTGCGGCTCTCGTTGAGTTCGTCAATCAAATTGGTCCTCGGTTTGATATAGCCCTATTCAAAGGTTTGGTCGAATATTTGGTATTTTGTTTTGGCACTTACTTAGCTTATCCGAAATTCAAAAGTTGTGGAGTTTTAAGTTCATATTACAATCTTATTAGAAGTAAGAATTTATAAAATAGGCAAAACAAGTAAAAAAAACAGTAAGTTCGGCCGGGCCGAACTTTGAATGCCCTCCACCATTTGGAACGAATTGGAAAATATTCAAAAAATAAAATCAATTGAAAATTCTGTTAAAATCTTTAAAATACCTAATATCGGAAGGTGCCGATATATGTGGGGATATACGCTATTGTGGACCCATATAGACAAATCTATGTCTGGGAGTAAAGTACTCACAAGGAACTCCTTGTGTGGATTTTCAGAAAATTCCATTGGAAAATGTGGCTAAAATAATCAAAATCCCGAATATCGGGAGTACTGTTATATGGGAGATATACGATATTGTGGACCTATATATACAAATAACTTTCAGGGGTTAAAGTGCTCACAAAGAAATCCTTGTGTGGATTTTCATAGAATTCCGTTGAAAAATATGGCTAAAAACATCAAAATACCGAATATCGGGGGTACCGTTATATAAGGGCTATACGATATTGTAGACCTATATAGACAATTCTCTGTCGAAGTAGTACCCACAATGAACTTCTTATGTGGATTTTCACACAATTCCATTGAAAAATGTGGATAAAATCATCAAAATACCCAATATCGGGGGTACCGTTATATGGAGGCTATACGATATCGTGGACCGATATACCCCATCTTCGAACTTGACCTGCCTGCAGATAAAAGAGAGATCTGTGCAAAATTTTAGCTTCCTATCTTAATTCGTTTAGACTGTAGCGTGATTACAACGGACGGACGAACGGACAGGGTTAAATCGTCTTAGAATTTTACGCTGATCAAGAATATATATACTTTGTTGGGTCTAAAATGATTATTTCGATGAGTTACAAACGGAATGACGAACTTAATATACCCTCCATACTTTTTTTGGTGGAGGGTATAAAAATGTATTGCAACTGTTCTTTTGGATAACTAAATTCCGGCCTATATTCAAATATTTCCTTACCCTACTTAAAAACATACCAAAAATTCAACCTGGTCGAACTTAATGCCATTTTTACTTGGAAAATATATGGTAATATTGATGCTCATATACTAAACATTTCAATAAATTTGGAGCATTTAAAACATTCCGATGTCTTTCATGAGATTCACATCCTCCCAAATGCTGAAAACTTCCACACCACTTCAATATGCAGTTTGAGCAAAAAATACAAAAGCGAAATGAAGATTGTGTCGGTCAGATAGAAACAGAAGGACAACATTTTACGCATTGCCGTAAATCAGTGCGTGATTATATTATGCGATTTTTTCTCCTTTTTTCCGTTTCGTTTTTATGAGTCACGTGTTAAATAATGCTTGTAAATGATGTCTTCAGCAGCACCTTAAATAGGTCCCATTTACCATTCCCTCTTACCTTTGTGGAAGATTTTCTTTTGCGTTTTAATGAAAGAAATTTTGTTTTACTGCCTGCCAGAATTTCAAGCACCACAAAAAAGGATCAAGCAACAATAATTTAATGCACCAACTCAACGTTGGCCAAAACTCCTGGAAGGAGAGGCAGAAAAGGCCACTAGTCACTCTCTCAAAAAAAAATGGAGACAGAAAACTTTTGAATAACAAATAAGTTTAAGTTGAGCATCGCAATGAAAAAAAAAAAGAAAACCAACAACACACTTCAAGTCCATGTAAGTTGAGGTATGAAATGGAACAAAAACTGAAATGAAATGAAATAAAATAAACGAAACGACCGACGTGTTCAAACTTTTAAAATACATGACATGAACTGGTTTCCTCTTTTGGTGGTTTGTTGCCTAAGCCATATTTTTTTTCTTCTTGGCTTTGTCCTCTGGATTTTTATGACTTACATTTAACTTCGGCAAAGATTTGAGATCTTCTGAGCGTAACCAAAAAGTATCCATTACAACGTGATAATACTGGCAATCTTAATCTGCAACAACATATTTCAACATTAAACTTTGGCAGAGTTCGTTCGTTCGTTCGTTGTTTTTTTTTTTGTGCAGGCATTCCTTCATTCCTTTCGTATTGAAGTCTGCTGGCGATTTCAAGTTGCATCAGTCAGTTTCGTTTAGATTTGAGTTGAGTTGAATTCTTTGTGAGCTTTGGCACTACTTTTGCATTATTTATGATTTCACCGAAGTTTCAATGCGTCGTGGATGTTGTTGTTGTTGTTGCTGCTGTAGTGTCAGTTTACATTTGGACCAGTTAGTTCATTTGTTGTGCCTGCATTTAATTGCACTTCTTAAAAATTTGTTGCTGGGGAATCTCAAAGTTGAAAATGTCAGTGAACAGTTGTTGGGGGAAAAATAGCTCCGCAGGGTTAATTTGTCAAAAATTAATGATTCAAATTACAAAATACTTAAATACTCACGAACGAACTACGATTGACGTGGAGAATAATGATATCTTTGTTAAGAAAATTTCGGAGACGTATTAGATAAACCGATACGTTTTAAAATCCAATATTTAACAAGTAAATCAAAAAAAAAAAAAAAACAGTAAAGAAAGTCTTAAAGTCGGGCGGGGCCGACTTTATGATACCCTACACCACTTTGCTAATTTCGTACAGCTGCGCATCACAATTAAAATCAATCATAAACGCCATGATTATAATTATAATTTAAAGTTCAAAGGGCTTAATATGCCGAAGCATTTGTATCTTTTAAATTCGGAATTGTATTACCCATTTGGAGCACAATTAATTTGAAATCGGATAAAGATATATATGGGAACTATATCCAAATCTGAACCGATCTCGATAAAATTTGGCAAAGATATTTCCGAGCTGTATTTGATATATTTCCCTGAATATCGTTGTGACGGAGTGCATATTACGGTTGTGGGTAACAAATATAACAAATTGGATGAATAATGTATATGGGAGTTATAGCTATATCTGAACCCATCTTCACCAAATTTGACGTACTAGCTTCAAGACTCAATTCGGTCGTATGTGCCAAATTCCATCCCATTTGGACAAATATTAGACGTTTGGTGCACAATCAAATGTAAATCGGACGAAGTTATATATGGGAGCTATATCCAAATTTGAACCGATCTCGATAAAGTTTAGCAAATGTATTTCTGAGCTGTATTTGATATATTTCCCCAAGTATTGTTGTTGCAGAGTGCATATTACGGCTGCGGTGGACAAAAATAACAAATCGGATGAACAATATATATGGGAGCTATAGCTATATCTGAACCGATTTCGATCAAATTTGGCACAAATATTTTCAGGCCTAATTTGGGTGTATATGCAAAATTCCATACAATTCGGGCTGATATTACACGTTTGGTGCACAATAAAAGGCAAATCGGACGAAGATATATATGGGAGCTATATCTAAATTTTGACCGATTATCTCCAATTTCAATAGGGTTCGTCCTTGGGCCAAACAAATGATCTGTGCAAAATTTCATCTCGATCGGACAATAAATGCGACCTGTACTTTGTTTACAAGAATACATGGACAGACGGACGGACGGACAGACGGGCGGACAGACATGCATAAATCGACTCAGAATGTGATTCTATGCAGATCATCAAAAGGAACTATGGGTCTATCTCGTTTCCTTTTGCCTGTTACAAACAAATGCACAAAGACATAATACCCAAACCACCTTGTGGTGTAGGGTATAAAAAGCTGTAAATTCGGCTGGGCCGAACTTTGAATACCCTCCACCATTAGCAACTAATTTGGGAATTAAAAAAAAAATAAAATTCGTTAAAAATTCTGTTAAAATCTTAAATATACCGAATGTAGTCGTTAAACCACTCTTGCATTAACTATTGCAATATTAAAATGCGAAACTTGAAAAAAAATCGGTGAATAATGTAGCTAAAATCATCAAAATACCAAATATAGGGAGGTACCATGGGGGCTTAACCAAAACGTGGACCTGCACAGACAATTTTCTGTCATAGGCTGTAGTAGCCATTACGAACTTCAAATGCCAAATTTGAAACAATTCCGGTGAATAAAGTCGCTAAAATCATCAAAATACCGAATATCGGGAGGTACCGTTATATGAGGGCTATAGGAAGACGTGGACCTGCACAGACAATATCGGGAGGTTTTGTTATATGGGGCTACACCAAAACGGGAATCTCTATAGGCAATTTTCAAGGATTGTCATCTATGCAATCTTCTTACATACCAAATTTGAAACAATTTCGTGGGTAAATGGGACTATGATTATCAAAATACCGATTGTTGGTGGGTATGTTTATATGTGCGCCATAGGAAAACGTGGACCTATACATACAAAGTCACTCCAACGAAGCTTGAATCCATTATGAATTCAATTTTTAGACAAATTCGTTGAAAATATCAGGTGGTACCGTTATATGGGGGCTATACAAAAACGTGGACATATACATGCAATATTTCTCCACCGGAGCTAGAACCCAATATAAAAACAAGTAAGCAAAGGCTACAGTCGAGCGGGGCCGACCGTTGAATACCCTACAACACTATAATAAACGATACAGTTAATATAGGCGAGATACTCGAAAGAATTCCACAAGATATTGTGACAAATAATAAAAGAAAGCCATCAGGTTTCGTTCTCTAATTTTCAAATAATAGCAACTTTAACTAATTTGTTCATTTCCAATTTATTGGTAGATGTTGCACGTAAATGGTTTTCCTAGATCTGGAACCAATATTTACCAAAGACCTATAATCTCTCAGAAGTGGCAAAAGATTAACATTTAATATTGGTTTTTGACTGAAACGCATCTATATGAGATACATACATTTGACTATATTCTTCAACGAAATCAGCGTTAACGAAATAGTCAGAAGTGGGTCTTTCCTGTATTTGTGAATTCTCCAAAAAGTCACTGGAATGGTCATTTTCGTATTTTGTCTTCAAAAGTTGGCAAACTATTTCACACATTGAATATTTTTGGATGGCCATCCAAAACTACTTGGCTTTTGCAATGCCCGGTAGCCCCCATTCAAATGTGCGTGAGGATTACGACCTGCTGACAATTTTGCAGTTTTTTTGGTCCATTTCAACCCCCAAATATATGGCGATCATCTCCAAAAAGAGTAGGCTTCTATTCTGACCCTCATCTGATCCCCATGCAAAAGTTCGTAAGGATCGGGCCATAAATGCGATCTGTATATGATATCCTGATATCCTAACTACTTAGTTTTGTTAGCTGTAGAAATTTTATCAAATGTTTAATTCAAAATGAAAATATGCCAAAAATATGACAAAAATTGAAAAAATATGAGAAAATGTTAGAAAATCAATATTTTCATCTTTAGAGATATATTTTTATGCGATTTTTTTAGACGTTTTTTCTTTCCTGCCAAGAGGCCATTCTGAATTAATGAGAACTGTCGAAATCAGTTCAGCCGTTCTCGACATATAAGAGATTTTTCAAGCATATCTTCTTTCATAAACATATATATCGCACATATTTTGCTATATATCCGTTTTGTTGGATGTTAACATCAATGTAAAGATCAGAAGTAACCTTGTCATGACTTTGTGATTTCGCCGGGATTTAAAATATTCGCGGTTTAATAAAAAATGTTCAATTTTTACAACACAAAAGATATGGTCTATTTTACCCGCTAAATATTATCCGATGACCACCCAAATTGGTAGGCTTTTTCCCCGCCCTAAACTCTAGCTACGTGCGAAATTCCGCGTCGATTGGTCTATAATTGCGACCGGTATAGCTACTACAAAATCCGACATTTTTTCAGTATTTGGTCCATTTCGACCCCTAAATATTATGCGATCATCTCCAAAAGAAATAGGGTTCTATTCTGACCCTAGCCCCACCTCCATTCTAAATTTCGTGAAGATCGGGCCATAATTGCGACCTGTAGCGTGATTACAAATTAACATGGACAGACGGACAGACGGACAGACGGACAGACGGACGGACGGACATACATAGCTAGATCGACTCAGCTCGGCGAGCTAGGAAGATCCATATATACTTTCCTATGTGGGAAACCAATATTTCGTGGTGTTACATAAATTCTGGCCCAATCAAACTTATAATACCCCCAACACATAGTGTTGTAGGGTATAATGAACCAATCTCGATACAAGTTGCCAGAGGTATTTTCGAGCTGTATCTGATATCTGGTACCAAAGATTATTGTTGTGGAGTGCATATTGCGAATGTAAGAGACTTAAAACCACAAATGGGATGAAACATATATATGGGAGGTATATCTATATCCTAACCGATTTTAACCATATTTGAAGTTATTTTTTCTAGGATGAATTCAGCTGGAATTGCCAAGATTCAGTTCATTTGGGCTGATATTAGCTCGCACTAAACCTGATATCGGATAAAGATATATATGGGACCTATATCCAAATCTGATCCGATCTCGATACAATTGACAGAAGTATTTCTGGGCTGTATATGCATACTAAGTATGTGAGGGACTTAAAACCCCAAATCGGATAAAACATATATATGGGAGCAATAGCTATATCTGAACCGATTTCCACCAAATTTCATGTAGACTGAATTCAGTCGGATGTGCCAAAATGCAGGTCTATTGTACTGATGTGGGCTATCATGGGAGCTATATTTAAATTTGAACCGATTTTCACCAATTTCAATAGGGTTCGTCCTTGGGTCAAACAAATACTCTTTGGAAAATCTAATTTCAATCTGATAATTAATGCGACCTGCATTTTCTTCACAAAAATACATGGACGGACAGACGGACTGACTGACATACATAAATCGACTCACAAAGTGATTTTATGAAGATCGTCAAAAGTAAGTATGGGTCTATCACGCTTCCTTCTCCATGCTACAAACAAATGCACAAAGACATAATACCCTTACCACTATGTGGTGTAGGGTATAATAATATCGGTAGATACCGCTATATGGGGGCTATGCGAAAACATTGACCTATGTGTATAGTTTACACCATCAGAGTTGGAACCCATTGCGAACTACAAATACCATTTTGAGACAAATTCGTATAAAAATGCGGCTACAATCATCAAAATACCGAATATCGGGAGGTACTGGCTATATGGCGACTGAATATGCCAAGATACCTAAAATTTTGAAGTTCCGTTATTAATTGTTAATACATAATATGGTATTTATTTTCACATAATTTCCCAGGGAAAGATTTCAGAACTCAAAATATCAATTTACTCATGATTGGGTTTGAAATTGTGGCCGAAACCTCCAAATTATCGACAATTAGGAGGTACAGTAATATGGGGCCTATACCAAATACTAGATCAACCTTGAAAAGCTTTAGCATGAAGGGATTATACCCACTCAGAAGTCTTAGTGCCAATTTACACATAATGCTCTTTAAAATTGTGGTCAAAACATTAAAAATACCGAAAATCGGGAAGCAGCGATATATGGGAGCTTACCGAAACGTGACCTGATATGTCTCATGTTTAATACCAAACATACTAGGCATAATGGGGGAAATCTCTAATTCTAGAAGTCTTTGTACATTTTTATGTAATGTCGTGCATCCGTATTGGCCCACCGTTTTAAGTACCTAATAGTAACATTCGTCATATACCTACCAAAAGCTATCTACCTGTTTATTTTTAAGATACCAGTTCTAGCTGTTTCTTCTTTTACCAAACCTTCATCCGATTTCAACATAAGTTGACACATTCATTTTTATACCGAAAACCGTCACTCACACCAAATGTCATTGGAGTCGAACACACAAATTTATTTTTGTGAGGAATTTCTTGACAGATTCAAAATTTCTTTGAAATTGGAGATACCTAGCGTGTTTGGTGCATCAAATATGTGAAATCCGCCGAAAATATGTATGAAAGTATATCCCAACCTCAACATAAGTTTACAACTTTATTTTGGTACTAAATTTCGTTACGTATTCCAAATTATATTAAAATCGGAGATACATAGAGCGTTAGATGCATAAAATACATGAAATCGGCAGAGAATATATCGAAACACATTCAAATCTAAATCGATTTCAATATAATTTACCATATTTATTTTTTTTTTTTCATTCCAAATTTCATTGGAATAGGACATACATAAAGTATTTGGTGTATCAAATATTTAAAATCGGACGAAAATATATATGGGTGTTATATCCAAATCTGAAACCATTTCAATATAGTTTTGCAAATTTATTTTTGTACCGAATTCCGTTACACATTCCAAATTTGAAGACCGATCAATAGATATGCACATACAAAAACTAAATTTGAAGGTACCTCCGATTCTGATGCTTGGTACAGTTCAGTTCCAAGTGGAATTTCAACAAGTAAAAAAACATTAAGTTTGGCCGGGCCGAACTTTTAATATCCTCAACCTTAGGGTAATGGAAACACTAGAACCAATTATGACCCAAAAATACCAATTTTTAGACATATTCGTAGGAAAATGTGGCAAAGCTGATCGAAATACCGAATACCGGGAGGTATCACTATATAGGGATATACAAATACGTGGGCCTATCCATACAATATTTCGCCAACGGAGCTAGAACCTATTATGACCAACAAATTCTAATTCTAGACAAATCCAAAAATCATGTGGCAAAAATCATCAAAATAACGAATATCGGGAGGTACCGTTATATGGGTGCTATACCCAAACGTGGACCGATATATCTCATTTTCAATACCAACCATCCTAGACACAATACAAACTGTTGTGCTAAATTTTGACGCTCTACGTCAAATAATGTGGCCTGTATCGTGATTTCAGCAGACAGGCGGACAGACAGACAGACGTCGGTTAATCGTCTTAGAATTTTATGCTGATTATAAATATATATACATTATGGGGTCTACGAAGAATATTTGGGGATGTTGCCAACGGAATGACAAAGTTAAGGTGGAGGGTATAAAAACATGCTAACCTATGTTACTTTCAGGCAATGCAGTAATTTATTTGGAAATTTGTGGGAACCCTTTCTTGGAGTAACATTCACTGAAAATTAAGCAAATTTTTTTATAAACCACACGAACACACTCCACACATTTGCCCCTTGTCGCTTCTTAAGGTTGTCTTTAGGAATACTAACAATAATTGTCTCATTATGTTTATCTTATTAGCCTTCCCTCCTCATTTATAAGACGTTTTGCTGAAACAATCACTCATTTAAATTTTATTATGTCTGACAATTGGCCTACATAACTTTTGTACCGCATCATTGGATATTATCATCTGCCATGCCGCAAAATCACACAAACTTCCTTTTGTCCATCCCAAGTGCCTTTCACTGACTGCATCGGATTATTTGGTACTACTTCTTTTTTTTTTGGCAGTACAAGAGATGTAGTTTAACTAAACTACTTAAGGAAGCAGAAGAAGATGATGATGACAGACAGTACCTTTGGCCAAACTTTAGTAGGTCTTTGTTTCGAGTGTATTTGTGTGTGTGTGAGTGTGATTTTTAATCCGATGACTGTCTGTTGTTGTCGGGATGTCCGTCTTTCCGTCTGTTTAGTAGAGCAAGAAAACGAGTTAACATTCTCAATTCATCTTAAACAATTGGGACACTTACCTGACATTTCTTTTGTTAAATACTTAATAAGGTTAAGAGAATGCAAGACAATATTCTAAAGTGCATGGGCAAAAACCAAAATTGAATTGCCAGTATATTAGAATGCCTTAACAGACGTTTTAAGTACAAGCAAGTTAAAAAGCTTCAGTCGATATGCCGAGAAATATATACTCTCAGCAGTTGACAATTTCCGCAATGTTTGAACTTTGAAGAGGTCTTTATGACAGCTATCTTTATGAGAGGTTCTAGAAAAAGTAGACCTCTACTTTCCATTTTTATACCCTATGGAGGGTACATAAAGTTTGTCTTTCTGTTTGTAACACCTAGAAATATACATTTTTAGACCCCACAAAGTATATTTTTGAGCAGCATAAAATTCGATTTAGCGATGCCCGTCCGTCTGTGGAAATCACTCTAGCTTCCGAACGAAAAGATTGATAAAATTTTATTCAAATGTATATTATGTCTGGCAGGACTTTTGGTATTGAAAATGGGTCATGTAGGTCCACGTTTTGGTATAGCCCCCATATAATGGTACCTCCCCATTTTCGATATTTTGTTGAATTTAGCAATATTTTTCACCGGGATTGTTTCAAATTTGATATTTGAAGTTCGTAACGGATACTAAAGCCTATGACAGAAAATTGTCTGTGAAGGTCAACGTCTTCGTATAGCCCTCATATAACTGTACTTGCCGATATTCGATACTTTGATGATTTTAGCGACACTTATCACAGGAATTGTTTCAAATTTGGTATTTGAAGTTCGTAACGGATACTACCGCCTATGACAGAAAATTGTCTGTGCAGGTCCACGTCTTCGTATAGCCCTCATATAACGGTACCTGCCGATATTCGGTACTTTGTTGATTTTAGTGACATTATTCATCGGAATAGTTTCAAATTTAATATTCGAAGTTCGTAATGTATACTACAGCCTATGACAAAAAATTGTCTGTGCAGGTCAACGTCTTCGCATAGCCCCCATATAATGGTACCTCCCGATATTCGGTATTTTGATGATTCTAACATCATTTTTCGCCGGAATTGTTTTGAATTTGATATTTGAAGTTAGTAATGGATACTACAGCCTTAGACAAAAATTCCTTGTAAATGGTGGAGGGAATTCAAAGTTCGGCCCGGTTTTTATACCCTACACCACAAGGTGGTCATTATACCCTAAACCACAGGGTGGTCAGGGTATTATGTATTTGCGCATTTGTTTGTAACAGGCAAAAGGAAACGTCTGTCCATGTATTTTTGTAAACAAAGTACAGTTCGCATTTATTGCCCGATCTAGATGAAATTGTGCACAAATCATTTGTTTGGCCCAAGGACGAATCCTATTGAAATTGGAGATAATCGGTCAAAATTTAGATGTAGCTCCCATATATCTTTGTCCGATTTGACTTTTATTGTGCACCAAACGTGTAATATCAGCCCAAATAGTATGGAATTTTGCACATACAACCAAATTAGGCCTGAAAATAAGTATGGCAAATTTGAGCGAAATCGGTTCAGATATAGCTGTAGCTCCCATATATATTGTTCATCCGATTTGTTATTTTTGTCCCCCGCAGCCGTAATATGCACTCTGTAACAACAATATTTGGGGAAATAAAAATTTAAATTTTGTCGAGATCGGTTTAGATTTGGATATAGCTCCCATATATAACTTCTTCCGATTTACATTTGATTGTGCACCAAACGTCTAATATTTTCCCAAATGGGATGAAATTCGGCACTTACGACCGAATTAAGTCTAGAAGCTAGTATGTCAAATTTCGTGAAGATCGGTTCAGATATAGCTATAGCTCCCATATATACTGTTCATCCGATTTGTTATATTTGTTACCCACAGCCGTAATATGCACTCCGTAATAACGATATTCAGTGAAATATATCAAATACAGCTCAGAAATATCTTTGCAAAATTTTATCAAGATCGGTTCCGATTTGGATATAGCTCCCATATATATTTTTATCTGATTTCATATTAATTGTGCACCAAATGGGCAATACAAGTTTGAATTTAAAAGATACAAATGTTTCGGCATATTTTGTTCTGTGAACTTTAATTGTTATGCGGAGCTCTACTAAATTAGCAAAGTGGTGTAGGTTATCATAAAGTCGGCCCCACCCGATTTTAGGACTTTCTTTACTGTTTCTTTTTTTTTTTTTTTTGAAAATTTTCAAAATAGTATAGGCAAAAAATTAGAAAAAACAAACGATTTTTGAAATTTTTCAAACGATGCTAAATTTAACAAAAACACTAAAATTATTTTAATACCCCCATCCGATTGATTTACCCTATTACCCTCATACGACCACATTAGTTGAATAAAAAGACAAGAACACATTGCAGTGTACAAAAATAAATACATAATAAGCGTTTAAATAACATTGAAGGCAATAAGTAGACGGCAATGCCGCCGTTCGCTACCATATCAAGTTACCCCACTCAGTTTTTTTTAATGTCAAAGACGCTTTCGTATTTTTTCATTTCAGAGCAACAGAGGGTAAAATTGAACCACATTTGAAATCACTATAGTCTTGTGGTGTTCAAATCCAAGCTTTTCTAACAAATAGCCTAAGAAGCGAAAGGAAAAAATTAAGGTTGTTCTAGAATGCATTCTATATACATTGTAGGCCGCAAAAATTGCAACACACAACGGAATGACAATATGGCTACAGAGAGTATATACCATTCGATACGACAAAAATGTACCTCATTGAAATATCGGTTTTTCATTCTATGTTTTTTTGGACGAAATCCGTTTTAGGGCATTTTGAGTCGATCCAGCGATGTCCATCAATATATCTGTCTTGTTATGCTCGAAAGGAGTTTTTGATTTCTTTAAAACTCGCACCGCTACAGGTATCTTTCCCACATTTCAATTACACTGTACGACAAAATACGATATTTTTATATATACAGGGATATGAAGGCAGATTATGAAATTAGAGCTAAAAATTGAAGATATGTGCATTGTCGTTTTTAAAGTTTACATCGCAAAGTAACCTATTGGAAGGGGCAAGTTTCCCCATCTTCATATTTTTTTACTCTCCACCATTCTATGGAGGGTATATTAACTTTGTCATTCCGTTTGTAACTCCTAGAAATATTTATAAACGAATGTACAAAGTATATAAATTCTGGGTCAGAGTAAAATTATAAGACAATCTAGACGATCTAATTTTCAGATTAAGATTCCTTGGAATTTGTTGATGTAAGGAATATAGTGTATTCGGAATATTGTAGATAAAAACACGAGGATTATTTTGATGAAAATGCTATTCGAATAACCAAAGGGATCTTTTTAATCCATTTTTCATCTTCTTTAAATGGCAACTTAGCAAATAAAATAGATTCTTCTACAGATCCTTGAAGACGACAAAAGTCAAAATCTTACCCAAACGCCACGAGACAAGAAGGTTCTTTATCACATTTCATCAATGAAAATAAATAGCTATTTCCATTTGATATAAAACAAAGGTGAATAAGCAGTTTTGTTCGGCCGGGCCGATCTTTCATACCTTCCATTATGTGAAAGCTCCTTATTTAAAATTTTGTCTGTTACTGCCGAAATTTCTATTCGAGGACCAAAAATGTAAACAATTCTATAAAAAGGGGCTTAATTAATAACAAGTAAAAAAGTAGTAAGTTCGGCCGGGCCGAACTTTGAATACCCTCCACCATTTGGAACGAATTAGAAAATTTTCAAAAAAATTAAATCCAATAAAAAATTTTTTAAAATCTTTAAAATATCTAATATAGGAAGGTGAAATCTATGTCTGCGTGTAAAGTACTCACAATGAACTCCTTGTGTGGATTTTCAGACAATTCCATTGGAAAAAGTGGCTAAAATCATAAAAATACCGAATATAGGGGAGTACCGTTATATGGGGGCTATACAATATTGTGGACCTATATAGATAATTCTCTACCGAGGTATAAAGTATCCACAAGGAACTCCTTGTGTGGATTTTCAGACAATTCCGTTGAAAAATGTGGATAAATCATCAAAATACCGAATATCGGGGGTACCGTTACATGGGGGCTATACGATATCGTGGACCTGTATGGACAATTCTCTGCCGAGGTATAAAGTACCCACAAGGAACTCCTTGTGTGGATTTTCAGACAATTCCGTTGAAAAATGTGGGTAAAATCATCAAAATACCGGATATCGGGGGTACCGTTACATGGGGGCTATACAATATTGTGGACCTATGTAGATAATTCTCTGCCTAGGTATAAAGTACCCACAAGGAACTCCTTGTGTGGATTTTCAGACAATTCCGTTGAAAAATGTGGGTAAAATCATCAAAATACCGAATATCGAAGGGTACCGTTATATGGGGGCTATACGATATTGTGGACCTATATAGATAATTCTCTGCCGAGGTATAAAGTACACACAAGGAACTCCTTATGTGGATTTTCAGACAATTCCGTTGAAAAATGTGGGTAAAATCATCAAAATACCGAATATCGGGGGTACCGTTACATGGGGGCTATACGATATTGTGGACCTATATAGATAATTCTCTGCCGAGGTATAAAGTACCCACAAGGAACTCCTTGTGTGGATTTCCAGACAATTCCGTTGAAAAATGTGGGTAAAATCATCAAAATACCGAATATCGGGGGTACCGTTATATGGGGGATGTACGATATCGTGGACCTGTATTGAAAATTCTCTCTCAAGGGGTAAATTACTCGCAAGGAACTACTTGTGTGGATTTAAAGACAATTCCATTGAAAAATATGGCTAAAATCATCAAAATGCCGAATACCGGGGGGTACCGTTATATGGAGGCTATACGATATTGTGGACCTATATAGATAATTCTCTGCCGAGGTATAAAGTACCCACAAGGAACTACTTGTGTGGATTTTCAGACAATTCCATTGAAAAATGTGGCTAACATCATCAAAATGCCGAATATTGGGGGTACCGTTATATGGGGGCTATACGATATCGTGGACCGATATAGCCCATCTTCGAACTTGACCTGCCTGCAGACCAAAAGAGAGATCTGTGCAAAGTTTTAGCTTCCTATCTTAATTCGTTTAGACTGTAGTCGTGATTACAACAGACGGACGGACGGACAGACGGACGGACAGACGGACGGACAGACGGACGGACGGGGCTAAATCGTCTTAGAATTTTACGCTGATCAAAAATATATATACTTTGTTGGGTCTAAAATGATTATTTCGACGAGTTACAAACGGAATGACGAACTTAATATACCCTCCATACCTTTCCTTTTTTGGTGGAGGGTATAAAAATTTCGTGAGGATTGGGGCAATAGAAAAACGTTGATTTAAATAGAAATTGTCAAAAAAAAAAGCTGAAAGTTCGGCCGGGCCGTTAAAAATTCTGGTTCAAATCTTAAAACTACCGAATGTAGCCGTAATATAGATCTAAAATCATCAAAATACCGAATATAGGGAGATACCATTATATGGGGACTATACCAAAACATGACCTTCACAAAAAATGTTCTGTCATAGGCTGCAGTATCCATTTCGAACTTTAAATACCAAATTTGAAACATTTCGGTGACTAATGTCGCTATATCA